>NW_007727187.1:25881-27673 GCF_000696425.1 Galeopterus variegatus
TAAATTTTGCATATTGAGGGACGACTTTTTCTTTCTTTTTAGTGGGAAAACTAATGCATTTCCTAATTTATCTGTCTGCAGTAACAAAATACCACAAATGGGGTGGCTTAAACAACAGAAATTTATTTTCCCACAGTCCGGGAGACTAAGAAGTTCAAGATCAAAGCTCCAGAGTTGGTGTCTAGTGAGGGCTCTCCCCTTGGGTTGCAGATACTCACCTTCTTCCCGCATCCTCACACAGTAGAGAGAGAGCAAGCTCTGATGTTTCTTCTTATAAAAACACTAATCCTATCACATCAGGCCCCATCCTTATGACTTCATTTAACCTTAATTACTTCCTTTGAGGCCCCATCTCCAAATACAGCCACACTGGGAGTTAAAGATTCAATATGTGAATTTTGGTGGAACACAAACATTCAGTTCATAATACTAACCCAAAAATCCTAACCAATTTCCCCAAATATTATGTAAATATATATAATAATCCACTAAGGGCTTTTGCATGATAGAAAGTACCTAAAACATCAATTACCTAATTCTGCAACCCATAGGCGTCATTAGCGGGTTGATTTGTCTGCTGGGCACACCCTGTGTGGACACAGTGCTCAGGGGCTCCTTGGTGGGTGATGGTGATCCATCCACCGCTCAGTCATTTCTCTAGGTTTTTCAAAAACACCATGTTGTGCTCGGGAAATGTGGTGATGCTTTCCAGAACCAACAACCTTTTATAGTCACTCTACTTCCTCATATGTGAAAAAATATATGCATAGTAGATGCAGGCTCATGCAGGTCCAAATGTGGGCCTCATCCCTGCATTTCTTTCCTTACCCAACTTTTCTATGAACAATTGGATTTTCTAGGTCTCTTGGTTCACCTGCTTCCTGCATGGGCTTTTCCTCTTTCACAGAAAACAGTTACACTTAATGTGCAGCCGCTGGAAGTGGCGGTCACACATTGCACAGTGTGAACACTGGACAGGGACCTCCTGGAAGAACTGCTGAGATACAGCTGCTGCTCATGTGCGTCTTCTTGCTGGATTCACCACAGCATAAACGTTGTTGCTGCCATTTTTATGACAAATCGTTACAGCAGGCTTTTTGTCCATTAGTCAGTGCTATGGTCTGAATGTTTGTGTCCCCCCAATTTATATGTTGAAACTAATCACCAATGCAATGGTATTAGGAGGTGGGGCCTTTGGTAGGTGATTAGGTCATGAGGGTTCCACTCGCATGAATGGAATTAGTGCCCTTATAGAAGAGGCCTGAGGCTGAGCTGGCTGGTTAGCTCAGTCAGTTAGAACGTGGTGCTGATAACACCAAGGTCCAGGGTTTGATCCCTGTACCAGCCAGCTACCAAAAACAAAAAAAAACCATGAGGCCCGATGGAGTTTGTTCTCTCCCTCTGCCAGGGGAGGACACAGCAACAAGGCACCATCTTGGAAGCAAAGAGCATATCCTCCCCAGGCACCAGTCTGTTGTTGCCCTGATCTGAGGTTTCCCAGCCTCCAGAACTGTGAAAAACAAATAAATAAATTACCCAGTTGATGGTGTTTGTTATAGCAGCCTGAACAAACTAAGACAGTCAGAGAATGAATTTGGGGTAAATATTTTAAAAATAATTATGACAGATATATTTATATATATTTAAATATTTTATATACTATTTATATATCCAAATATATATCCAAGAGGGCAGGGGCATTGACTGTTTACTGCTGTATCCACGGTGCTAGAATATTGCCCAGTACACAGTAGGCACTCAATAAATATTTGTGGAATGCAAGAATGCATTA
>NW_007727187.1:28044-71830 GCF_000696425.1 Galeopterus variegatus
GAATATTGCCCAGTACACAGTAGGCACTCAATAAATATTTGTGGAATGCAAGAATGCATTATAGTCAAATGAGAGTTAGTATTAAGCGTGATTTATTGCATTCAGTTGCTTTGTAACTGGTGTACCTGGTGACTCTGCTACCCAGAACCCAACTATCAGTGCCAGAGGGACTATGGTGGATTGTCCTTTTGTCCCCTTCCATCCCTGTAAGATTATTGGATTATTGGATAGCCCTGCCCATTGTCATGTGGCTGTCAGCACCTCCCTCTGGGAGGACACTTCTCTGCCCACTGATACAGAGCTCGGTCATGTGACTAGCTTTAACCAATAAAATGTGGGCGGAAGTGACAGATGCCACCTGGGCAGCAGCTTTGAGAGCCATCATGGGGCTTAGCCAAATTGCTTCATAGGAAGAGCCTATCCTAAATAAGGGCCGATTTTTCATCTTGGATCTAGAAATGACAAAGACACACAGAGCAGAGCCTCTTCTGACCCACGGCAATCTTCAGTGGTCACTTAACATAACTGAGAGATGAACCTTGGTGGTTGTAAGTCAATGCAATTTTCAAGGGTCTCCCTTTTTTTTTTTTTTTTTTTGCAGTATAACCTCATTGACACACAGGACAAGGGGCAGCATTGCAGCAGCAGTTAGGCTAGATGACCTCTGACCCCCCCAGCCTCTCATTCTAGACTCCACGGCTCATTCTCAGTGAATGGGACATGACACCAGGAAAAGAAGGCACTTTAGGGAGCCGTACAGCATATTTAGTAGGTTTTGGAATTGGGCCATCCTGGCTTGCTCCCAGCTTTGCCACTTATCAGCTGCGAGATCTTACTCAAATTATTTAAACTCACTGAGCCTTAGTTTCTTTCTCCATAAAATGGGGATGGTGATCGTTCCTACCTCAGAGGGTGGGTCAGTGTGTGGGTGAGATGAGATAAATGTGGTACTCCCTGCATGGATCGTAGCTGCAGAGACATCAGTCATATTCATAGCTACTCTGTGCCTTTGGAATGGACTTTCTACATTTGAGGAAATCGGCATGTTACAAGTTCCACCTTCCCAATGTAGGAAGCAACTCCAATTCCCAGCCTCCCTGGGAGCCAGCCTGCAGGCAAGTGGCCTAGGTCCTCTGAGCAGCCACGCCGCAGGCTGGATTCAAATGCAAGCCCTGGGAAGAAACAAGCTCTGCCCGGAGCTTCCCATGCTTTGCTGGTGTGGCTGAGGCAACCTCCTGGTGGTGGTTTCCCAGGGGTTGCAAAGTTGACTTCCCGGGACAGACTGGTGTCAGATGAAGGATGGCGACAGTGATGTTTGCTGCATTAGGCCAGTTCTGCAGTGTGGTTTGAGGTCTTATTCTTGGAAACGGATCTTGAGCCTGACTCTCCAGCCAATCCCAACCCCCACTCAACAATTCAGGGGGTTTTGCAAGAGCCTTTAAAGAAAAAATTTCTGCATAAACAGCTAAATTCCACTTGCCCTCCTTGTAACTAATAACTACTACGGTTAATATTATTTCATCATCGTTATTAAATGAAGAGTCACATAAGGTCCCCTGAGCCTCCAGGCACCCACGGGGGACTTTAGGCAGCTAGCATTGGCTTGTAAATCCCATACCTCAAGTGTCCTTGCCTGAGCTGGGTGGGGTGTCTACTGCTGAAACTTGGTGTGGAGACCTAATGCCATGTCTGCCCTCGCCTGACGCTCTGGCTAGGGGAATAAACCTTAGACTGTGAGGGGTGGGAACTCCTCCGCCCCCCATCCCCCAGACTTCGATCTTTCTAGGCCACTCTTGATTGGATGTACTGAGCACTGTGGACACCAGAGGGCGATAAAGGCTCATTTTAAAGGGGAATGTAATGGGAGAGTTTTGTTTGTTTGTTTGTTTGGGGTTTTTTCCCCCTTTCTCCACTTCTGTTGGTAAAAGAAATGGTCCGAGTCCATCTTATAGCCCTAAAGTAGCAAATATTGTCTGTGCATTGCCTACAGCTTACAGGTGAGGAAAAAGACCCAGGGAAGTGAAAGGCCATGTCCAAGGTCACATGACTAGAGAGTTAGCAGAGCAGTGACTCAAGCCTGAGCCTGTCTCACAGAGAGGGGTAGCTTTCACAGGGAAGGTGTCTTAGTTTGTTTTCTGTTGCTTGTAACAGAATACCTAAAATGGAGTAATATATAAAGAAACAAACTTTATTTCTTATAGTTCTAGATGCTGGGAAGTCCGAGGTTGAGGGGGTACCTCTGGTGAGGGCCTTCTTGCTGGTGGGGACTCTCTTCCTATTTTTCAACAGAAGCTATAAATCTAAATGTTAATGTAAAATTTTCCAATTTTTAAGTGGTGGCAATAAATTAAAAACTTTTTCAACTCACCTCTCTGAGCCTTGGCACTCTCAACTGTACAATGGTGTCTTAGTCTGTTTTCTGTTCCTTATAACAGAATACCTGAAACTGGGTGATTTATAAGAAACAAAATTTATTTCGTACAGTTTTGGAGGCTGGAAAGCCCATAGTGCAGGGGATGCACCGAGTGAGGGCCATCTGGGTGGTGAGTCTACAGCAATGGGTATCAGTTGGTGAGAGAACGGCATGAGCAAGACAGCTAACCTCCCTCGTTCTCCTTATAAAGCCATCAGAACCACACCCATGACAACCTATTGAACCATCAGCCCCTTACTGCGTGAACAGATCAGTTCAGTCACTAGGGCACAGTCCTTGAAATTCAATCACTTCTTAAAGTCCCCACCTTCCAAATTCCATAGTTGGATTTCTACCCTCTTAACACAATGAGGGTCAAGTTTCAATGAGATTTTGGAGACATTTAATCCTTAGAAAATGGGGAAAATGTCTACACCACTGGCTTTTTGGGCCAAGGGAGTGTTCTTTTTAACCTCGGGCCTGATTCAGGGTAGGATCTCCCACTGGTTTGTGCTGCTCCGCCCATTAGCAGGTGTGAGAGCTCCCTTTTCTGCTCCTGTTTCTGCAGCTCCTCCTCATCCATTGCAGAGGCTGATGAGTATCTGGAGACACCGAAAAAGAGAAGAGGAGAAACTAGAGGAGTCTTCTCTGGTTTCTGCTTTGCTGCTCCAACAACTCTTCCCTGAGGGTATGGAGGTTATGGTAGATGGTCTCCAATGTGATCTACTGAGGTTCAAGGAGAAAATGACAGGCCTGCTGTATATTTATTATATTTGATAACTAAAAATCTTCCCTGACCAGGTCAGTTAAATTATAGTGCCTTCAGAGATCTGGAATAAACCAGTAGTCGTGTCCCATATCCTGGAAATGTTATCATAAGACCATTTTAACTTAGAAGCAGACGTTCTGGAACCAGAAAAGTAATAAAATAACCTGGAATGCTTCTTGAAACCCTTATCCCAGATCCTTGCATGTAGGATATAACCCGGTAACAATCCCAAATCTATATGTCATGTACAATTAATAGAAAAACTGATTTAGTGCTGGGGGGTGTCAGTTGAAACCCTTATCCCAGATCCTTGCATGTAGGATATAACCCGGTAACAATCCCAAATCTATCTGTCATGTACAATTAATAGAAAAACTGATTAAGTGCTGGGGGGTGTGAAGTTGTCCTCTTGTCTCCTGTCTGGTTTTCCTCCTTTCTTGTGATTATAAAATACTAAGCTCTGCTTTTCTCCTTCGGTGCACATTTCTCAGAGTGATCTGACCTATGCATTTCCCTGGTTGTAACTATCATATTGGCTCAATAAATTCTATACTTTATATGTTTGGCCTCAGTTTCTTTTAGGTCAACATTTACAAGAGTACTTCAAAAAGCTCATGGAAAGATTCATGTTATCTTTTAACTCTATTTTTCCATGAATTTTTTGAAGTACGTTTGTGCATATATATATATTAAATATTTTAATAATTATTTTTATCTTGTTTTTTTAAAGTTGTTTTTGTGTATGGTTTATAATATGCAAAGCAACTAGCAAAATAGTGCATACGTATCAATTATAAATAAATAAACTAATGTATATTGGGGTGTAGGCTCATGACTGCTTGGGATACCCAATCCCCACCATGGGGTTGAGCTGATGTCCCAAAGAGGAAAAGAACAGGTGTAACAAGGAATTGTGGAGGGGGGGACATTATTTAATAGTTTCAAACTGTTACCCAAAGGCTGCAGTTATAAAAATCAATCAATAAGCTTCATAATTTGTAAAGTGCTACACAAATGCTAGTTTTCAGATTAGTTAAATATCCTTAAATTTTGAAAATGGCTAGCCCATGGTAATGGCTTACTTTTTAAATGATGGTGACCATTATCATCAGCAATAATAATAGACAATAATAATAGACCTCAGATGTAGCAGGGGGCAGGGCAGGATCAAGGCAGGGACCTAACTATCTTTGTTACATGACTGAGACAGGAACAAGCAATGGCTCAGTCTCTTCTGCTTACAACCCAGCTATCATGGGCTGAGAGTTCAGATCCCCACCAAGTCCTTTGGAGAAAAAAACAAAGGCCAGTGGCCCTGCTGAGCCCATTCAAATGCAGGAATTACTATGCCTGGGAATAGACCTAGGCTTGAGAAACTGCTAGGAACTACTTCCTGGCCTGAGGACAAAAGATGGGACAGAGTTAGGCCAGCATTCTTTCTGTCACTCAAATAGGAAGGAAGCAAGGTCCCCATGAAGCCACAGGGAAGTTATTTGACCCAGTGTGAGCCTTTGGGGTAGACACTGTGGTTCAGTGATGGGTGCTCAGTACCTGGGTACTGCACAACTTGGTTGGGCCTTTCCCTTGGGTCTCAATTTCTGCAACTGAAAATCGGGCTGGCTATAAATTGTCATTTCTCCATCTTCCATCACTTATTGGTATGACCATGGGCAAGTTATTAACTCCTCAGTGCCTCCATTTCCACATATTGGAAACGGGCATCATGATAGTATGTACCTCATCTGGTGGTGGTTGTGGGAACTGAGTGCTATTTAAGTTTATAACTTTAAGGAAAGAGTACAGGTTGAGGGGAGGAAGTTGCTAACTCTATTCTGAAGACTCTTGAAGGACAAAGATCTTAAATAACCCAAGCACTCAGGACTAACTCTCCCCTGTTGGACTTCTTATTCATTTGTGCACACATGCTTGTGAGAGAGATATTGTATACTTTTCCTTTAAATCCACTTAGTTTGGACTCTCAGCTCCCATCAGAGGAAATTCTACTCCAGTCATTTTGAGGACCACCTTGGGGCAGGTTGTGTTTATTGTATCTAGAATTTTGCCACCCCATCATCAAGTGAGGAAGACGATGCTCCTATATTGGTCCATTTCTGTTGTTTATAACAAAATATTTGGAACTGGATAATTTATCAGAAAACAAAATTTATTGCTTACAGTTTCAGAGGCTGGGAAGTCCAAAGTCCACGGAACATATCTGGTGAGGGTTTTCTTTGGTGCTGGCTTTACGACAATGCAGGGGTCTCACATGGCAGGATATGGTGGAACAGAGAAAGAGAGACTCCCACATGCTCTCCTTTTAAAGCCCTCAGAACCACACCCATGACCACCATTATTAATCCATTCACTACAGGATGGTCCTTACAATCTAATCACCTCTTCAAGGTTTCACCTTTCAACTATCGTAATAGGATTTCCCACCCTCTTAACAGTTACAGCAAGGATTAAGCTCCAGTGACCTTAGGGGCCATTCAATCCACTGCAGCTCCCTCCCCTTGAACATCTCCTGTCCCACAGGCTCTTCTAGAGAGGGAGACTGTGCTCCCCCCCTTGAACCCAGTAGGCTTTTGTCACTGCCTCCACTAATAGAATGCAAAGGAGGTGATGCTACTATATGACTTCCAAGGCTAGATCACAAAATTCCATACACTTCTACCTTGTTCTCTATTTGCTCTTGTAACCTAGTGGCCTTGTTGTGAGGAAGCCCAAGCAACATGTGGACAGGCCTTATGGAGAGGGACTGAGGCCTTTGGTCTACACAGCTCTAGCCGAGCTCCCAGCTGACAGCTCACACCAACTTACTAGCCATGTGAGAGCACCATCTTGAAAATGAATCCTCTAACCCCCGGTTGGACCAGCTGACATTGCATAGAGCAGAGATAAGCCTTTGCCACTGAGCCCAAATTGCAGATTTATGGTCTAAATAAATGATTGAGGTGGTTTATTACATAGCAATGGGAAACAGATACCCCCCTCACTCTCTCTCCCTCCTTTTGGCCAGAGTTGTGCAAAAGTCTTGGAGCCTTACCTAGGCCCAGGTACCAACAAGAAACTGACACCCATGTTCTTGCCAACGAGGACCTTTAGGTTTCCTGCTTTGCTACTCCCATGCCACCTTTAGGGTGGGGGAATCTTCTGAGAGGCTGGGAATCCCATGACCATCTCCCTTTAAGGTCTGGCATACCACCATCTCCCCTACCTCCAAGCTAACCATTTGATATCTTCTCTCAAGGTTTTCTGGAGTGGTTCTTCTCATTTCTTTCCCCACCTCCAGAACTTCTGGCTTCATTTCTGGAATGGACTAAAGAACTTTACAAAAGATGGAGTCTCTCACTAGACGTCTCTCTGCTCTCTGCCTGGCAAAACAGCCAAGGTAAGTCATGACAAAGCCTGACTTCTGCTGAAAAAGAGTAAATGAGGACAATGTGGGGAGAGCCAACCCCATGTGATATTTCAGTAAGTGACTCAGGTGCACATCTACTCAACAACTGTCCCTTAACCTTCTAGGCACTGTGCTAGGTGCTGGGGAGACAAGGCCAAATGGCAGTGCCATCCATAGATCCAGACAAGAGGGGAACCCATGTCCACCCAGAGCCCACATCTCATCTCCATCGTGCCTTGGGTATTAAAAACCTGGAAATCTCTGCCTAATGGGCCCAAGCCCAGTTTTAAGGCTGACACAAACCTCCTGGCATGTGCACCCCTAGAGGGGTGACCAAGAGGTGGCTGTAGGCAGGGCACGTGGACAGAGTTTGGGCATTTGGGCTGGGTTGCCGCACTCCTGAATCCTAGGTCACTTATGACATAGGACGAAGAGGGGGACAGGAAGAGAAGCGGGATGGGTGAGCTGAGGGCTGGGGTAGAATTCCAGAGTCCAAGAATTCTAAATTTGAACATGGTCTTCTTGGTCATTATAAGGACCAAGGTAGGAGAATAAACATACTTTTTGTCTGTTAAATATTTAAATACAAGGTATGTGGCCTCAGTTTGCACTCTGAACTTGGGCTTCATGTGATAGGGTAGGTCTGCATGATAGGCCCAGTGCCCCCAGCTATGAGCTCCTACAGAGAGACCCTCTTTGGGGCTGAAGAGGATGGTGGGGAGTATGGCACAGGTTCCAGAAGCTGCCTGCAGACTGCCCTCCTTGTTGCCACAGCTGCCTCCATCTCTAATCTGGAGTGGCAAAGACAGAAAGGGATAGCAAATGGGACTAACATGAGGGAATGTCTGCTTAGGGGGAAGGGAGTGCTGATGGGATCCAGCTGTTTTGCCAACTGCCAGTCACCATCACAAACACCCCAGCTTGGGGGAAGGGGCTGTGGAGCAGCATGGAAGAGAAAGGTTATTTTATGCCCATTTTGCATGGGTAGGGTGGGGAGCTAGAACCCAAGACAAGACAGAACAGGGTGGTGGTTCTCAAAATACGGTTACTGGACCAGCAGCGTCCACATCATTTGCGAGCTTGTTAGCACCTTGAGCTCCTGCAGGATAGATGGTGTCCCCTTGGGAGAAAGACAACGAAGTGGAGCACTGATGGGCTTACAGGATTTCCCAGACCCAATCCCCTGACCTGGTGTGGAGATTCTATGAAGGAAACTTTTTACTGGAAAGAGAACATTTCGTGCGCATGCACAGTGTCCAGGCAGTGAGCCAACCACTTCACGAATGCTATCACATTAATCTTCAACAGCCACCCTCAACATTAGTATTAATATTGTTATTGTTATTTTTCCCTGTTTAGGGGCTCATCCTAGAATGGTTAAGTACCTCGTCTTGCCCTGGGTTGCCAGGCAGCTACCTAGGTCTGTGATTCTCAGACCACCCTAATTTCTTCACAATTTGCTCAAACTTGAGAGTGATTCAGAATCACCTGGAAGCCTTGTGAAACCAAATTGCCCCATAGTTTCTCATTCAGTAGGTCTGGGATGGGCCCTCAAAATACACATTCCTAACAAGTTCCCAGATGATGTTGATGCTGCTGGTCCCAGGACCACGCTTTCAAAACTAGTAGGCCGGGCTGGGATCCAGCTCCCTACCCTACTCCACCCATGCAAAACGGGCATAATCATACCCTCCCCACAAGGCTGGTGTTGTGAGATGCCAGTGAGATAATGGGAGTGAAAGAGCTTTGTCAGCTGCACAGGTGAATGGCCCTGGTCATTAACTGGGTAACCTGCCCCAGGCTAGTCCCCTGGAGTCTGGAAGTGCAGCGTGCTGGGATGTAGGGTGGGGCATGACAGACACCTGGTGACCTTTTGTAGCCCACCTTAATTCTGGGCCATTTCTATGGAGAGAGCCAGCTTTGAGGGCTCAGGCCTGCAGGCTCTCCTGTCACCCCTTTCATCAAGCCACACCTCCTCCCTTACCTCAGGCGGGCTGCTGGGCACTGCTCCAACAGCCGGCGGGCCTGGGCCACTTCTCCAGGGGCCAGTCTAGACAAGCTGGGGCAGCACCAAGTCTGTGTGTAATTCAGGGACTGGGGCTGGATCCCGCTCGCCACTGCCTGCACCTTCTCTAAGCCTTAAGTTGCGCATCAGTAAAATGGGTGTAACAAGAGTACCCCATGAGTTGTGGGAATTCAAGGGCCGGTACTTTTCACAGTGCTTGGCATAGAGCCTGGCCCCTGGCAAGGGTTCAATCAATGGTAGCTGTTAGTTTCAAAAAGTGCCCAGGCCCAGACCGCCTTCTGATAGAGACTTGGAACGCAAACCGCTCCCACGCTGTTCCCCGGTGGCACCCGGATACACTCGTCCTGGAATGCCAGAGTGGGGGCCCCAGGCCTCACCGCCCTGAGTCGGGGTGGGCAGGGCGGGACAGGATTACGGAGGCGGGGAAGGGGTGTGTCTTCACTCTAGGAGAGCCGGGGGCGGACCCGGAGGAGAAAGTGAAGGAGGGGGGGACGATGGGAGGGCTCAGGAGGGCCGCCAGCGGCCAGGGAGAGGACTCGGGGGAACAAGGAAGGCCGAAGAGAGGCGGGACCGCTAGGTAGGGCTGTGACTTGGGCAGGGCTCGGGGGCGGGGGTAGAGGGACACACAGCACAGGGCCGGGAGGCGGGGCCAGGGGCGGACGTCGCCCCTTGCGTGACCTGGAGGCGGGGCAAGGGGCGGGGCCTGGCCTATAGCGGGGTCCGGGGCGGGGCTGGCGGACTCGCTTAGAAAAGCAGAAGGGGCGTGGCCTGAGGAGGGGTGGGGCCTGGCCGAGGCCGTTGCCTTCGCAGACGGCCTCTGGGAGGGGGACGCTGGAGTGACTGAGCCAAGGGCTGCGCCGTCGGACGCTGACTGGGACGCGAGCGGGCGACGCCGGGCTTGCAGCGCGGAGGAAAAAGCAGAGCCAGCAGGTGAGAAGGGCCGAGGGAAGCCGTCCGAACAACCAGAAGCGAAGTTAGTTTTCGCCCCTACTTCTGCGGCCGGCTTGGGCAGCTTTCTCGGAACACGTGACAGGTCGGAGCAGCTGGTGGGGGAGAAGGAGCATTGGCCCCCGAGTTCTGACCGCACCCCCACCCCCTAAAGTTCTCCGGCTCCGTCTTGCACCGGCTGTGTGACCCGGCCCTGTCCCTCCACCCCGGATTTCCCAGGTTGCAGTAGGAGGGGGTTGAACCAGGTGAACTCCATGCTCCAGTTTCCCTTTCTCACTGAAACTCTGGAGGGTGAGGACTGGCAGGTGGGAACGGACTGCAGTTCAGCCACAGGTGTTCAGACTGCGCTGCCTATTCGCAGTTTCCCTGCAAAATGGGACTGAGAGAAGCGTGTTGTTTTAAAGGTCACACTGGTTCCCGGATGGGGCTCGATCCCATGGGCCTTGGGGAAGGTGAGCCCAAAGCAGGGAGGTTGTGGTTGTCCTCCCCATTACCCCAATTTTGAGAGCTCAACTGAGCTGGGCTCTCAAAGACTTCAAATCGGAAACTCAGCCGGGCTTTTCCAGATGAGCTGACCTGAGGGGCCCAGGGCAGAAACTGAGGGACAGTTCTTATTGGGGTGAGTGGGGAAGAGGAGAGGAAACCCCACCAAACCTTGGGCCCAGGGTCAAGCCCAAGGGTTTGTTGTGCTGAAGGGTTCTGTCCCTGGTGGTGATGGGTGCCCTGTGTAGGGCCACAGTAGCTGGGCAGCCTAGTTCAGTGGTCAAGGGCTTGAACTTTGGGACCAAACTGACTTGGATTCCACTCTCCCTCCAAACTTCAGTTTTCTTGTCTATAAAATGGGGGTAATGACAATACCCAATAGTAGTAGCGAGAACTATAGAGAATAACATGTGTACAGTGCTTACCCAGGAGCCAGGCACCCAGTGATGCCTCACACTACATGACAGCTGCTCTGATGGGGATTGGCAGGTGATGGGCTGGCTTCCTGCTGGAAATGAGCCCTTGTTTTTGGAGGATTGGAGGCTGGCTGCATCCCCTCCTGACTCTGTGAGAGCCAGAAATTGCCACCTGCCACCAATGTCACTCTGTTCATTCAAGGGCTGGAGAGTGTGTCACCTGGACCAAAGAGCGGCTGAGTTTTCTGTAATATTGCTTGAGTGAGTGGGTGTTCAATTAAACCAAAAAATCTTTACTGAGCACCTACAATATAGTACACAAAGCTAGGGGATACAGAGGTGAACTAGCCAGACCTGGCTCTGCCCTCATCCTGAGTTGGTGTCCGTGCTGGAGAGGATCACTCACATGCAGGGCTCAGGGCCAGAGGAGATTTCACAGGTCTGTGTTGTGCTATTCCATTGCACACTTGGCTTGGGGTGGAGGTGAGGGGCCATGTGGGCATCTGTTTTCTGTGTGAGCAGGGTTGGACACCGAAGGATACCCTGTGTCATCTGGGGAGATAAGCTGTACACTTTGGAACTGGAAAGTACTATGGGAATCGGAAAGTACTATGCACAGAGTCTGACTGAAGGCTGCACGATGTAGAGGACACAGTTTGGGATCAAACTGTATATAGGGAGGGGGAGGTGTCAGAAGAGGTGACACACTTGAGAAAGCAGAGCAGGGGGTGAGGAGGCTTCTTGGAGACTTTAGCAGGACTTTCTGCCCAGGCTCTCAAGCCCTGGTTGGGCTGGAATCAACGTGGTGCCATAGACTTAAGTGGCATAAGATTAGAGTTTAGTACAGTGGGGAGGGAGAGGGCTTGGTCAGTGGTGCCCATGATGGGGAGGAGAAGATGTTCATTTTATAGTTCCTGGTAAGCATCTAATGGAAAGCCCTCCCCCCCGACAACCCCCACCACACATGCTGAATGACACAGGGCCCTCACCCTCAGGTTGCTTATCACCTGGGGAGGAGTTTAGACAACAATACCAGTGACTCCGATACAAGATAAATGAAAAAAACGTTAGTGGGATTTTCAGGGCCTTAAGGATTGGGAGGGTTTCAGTAGCCAGGGCAAAGATAGTGTCTTGGACAGAGGAAAATGCCTAGGCAGAGGCAACGAGGTCAGCCTGTTCAGGGAGTTCTCAAGAAACTGCTGTGTTGATTAGTCTGGCTGAAGTCTGGGACTGTGCAGGGGATGCGAAGCAGGAATGGTAGGTGGGATTAACTCATGGACCTTGAATACCCAGGTGAAAAGTTTCAATTGGATTTGTACAATGTGGGAGCCACTGAAGGTTTTTGAGCAGGGGCGTAACATACCGGAGTGGCAGTCTGTGCCAGATGTGCTGTGGTAATGGGGAAAGAGGGGTCTGGGTGACTTTGGGGCAGATGGGAGTGAAGGAAGAGGCACCATCAAAGGGGTGGAAGCAGAGCCAGGGTGGCACAGCGAGAGGAGTGTTCCAGTGCATGCCCTGTGTTTCTTTCTATTCCCCCACCCTGTCTGGTCCATGGTGCACAGCAGGGGTTCAGAAACATGGCTGGATTGGGTGGGTGGGGGGTGCCAGGGAGAGTGATAGGGAGAGAGCCCTGCATTCACCCATGAAGGGGAGGTATCTGGGCCAAGGGGCGGGAGCCTGGCCCAGCCAGCAATAGATTTGGGAGCAGGGTGGGTGGGAAGAAGTGTCTTGGGTTTCCCTCTCCCAGCCCAGGGAGGGCAGAGGTGAGAGGTTAGCCCTGTGCTATCTCTGGCAGCAGGCAGCCATTCAGGGCACAAGTTTCCCACATTGAAGAGGGGGAGTTTTGGTTCCTTTGGGTTCCTCTGAAGTTTCTACTGTGCAGGGGCAACCCCCTCTCTCGAGGCCTCAGACCTTACAGTCACAGCCTGGAAGTTCCTGCCGGCCATCCCCCTCCACTCTGGGGACCCAACCCCTGTTCCCCTGAGGACCAGACAGCCCCTCCTGGCACACAGCTGAACAGACTCAAGCCCTGAGTGTTCCTTTGGGTTCGAACACCTGGGGCCAGCTGCTACCCCTGGTTTGGGCTTGGCCTTGGCCCCCTGCTCCAAACCGTTATACCCACTTCCTCTGCCCCACGGGAAGCTCAGAGGGGGCGGTTATGATTTAATCAAGAGCATCAAATGGCCAGAAGTTGGCTCTGTGAGGGGAGGGAAGAGCCTGGGCCCCTCTATGGGACAGGAGGGGGCCGGGGTGGGGGGCCTGTTTAATCTCAGCAGGAACTGCCCTGCCCTCTGGTTTCCTTTCCTCTGAGCCTGGGTCTGAGGAGCCTGGAGGGGAAGCTCAGTGGTAAACATTGGCCTAGGGGTATGGGATGTGTTGCTTCTCCACCCGCCCCCAGACCCTGATGCTGGCCTGTGAAGGGGCAGCCAAGCACAGACTTGTCACCTCTGTGACAAGCTCAGTGGTGTCTTTCGGGAGATGGCTTGTTCCTGACTCACCCCCCCCAGGTTCCCCTACACTGTGGTTTTCCTGCCAGCAGCTGATTCACTCTCTGCTGACACGAAGCAGCAACTGAGGGGTGAAAGAAGCCTGTATTTTGGTCTTGCAGTTCATTCCGGCTCTGGTGTTTGTATGCTGTGTGACCTTAGATAAGTCCCTTTTCCTCTCTGGGCTTCCTTTCCCTGATCTGCTAATGGCCCATTCTTTCCTTGGCTCTCAGGGGGTTCTGGAACCTGGGACCCGTCCTTTGTAAAGTAGGGGATGTGCTTGAACATACAGTCATGCGCATGTGCACACACACACACACACACGCAATACAGTCTCAGCACAGAGTGTAGCTGAGTGACTCCCTTCAGATGAATAGTACTTGGTCCCACCACTCTACTCTTCTTACCTTGTTCCCCCACCTAAATCGCCCTCCCCTACCTTCTGTCTATCCACAGATTAGGGAGATGCTATAGCATGGTGGTGAAGTGCTGGACTTTGAATCTTGTTCCTGTCAATTCCTAGCTATGTGACCCCTTCTGAGCCTCTGTTTTTGAATCTGTAAATTGGGAATTACAATGGTAACTATTTCATGGGGTAGCATGAGGATAAAACAAAAAGCACACAAAAAACGTTTAGCACTTTTATTCCTAGCATATGGTAAATGTGCAATAAATGAGTCATCGATATTTTCTGCATCTGGCTGGTCTTTCAAGACTTGTGCCAGGCTACTTCTCAGACCCCCAGGGGCATTCCCAGAGCACCTGCTTTCTGCACAGTTCCTCTGTGCCTGCCCCAAGACACTAGTCACTTCCAGTTGTGTGGTGCTCCCTAGCTCTTTCTGGGGGTGGCTGGGTCTCCTCAACGTGGCTCTAAGCTTCCTGAGGGGAAATAGGTCTGAACATCAATGGCAGACTTTCCCCAAGTGCCCCAATCCCCCACCACCTTTTCCCCTTCCCCCAGTCCCCTGTGCTTGTCTCCACCAAGGACCTTCCTGTTTGGTCCTGATGTTTTAGGGCGTACAGTGTTTCTGAGAACTCTCCTGGGCAGGGACATCCCTGTCCATCTCTGTGTTCTTGATTTCTGGAATAGGCCTGGCATACAGCAGGCACTTGGGAAATGATTGTTCAATGAATAAGAAGGTGATTCTCCTCAGGGGGCCCCAGCAGGATGCAGCTAGGTGCCACACTCGGTGCCCACCTTGGCAAAGGTGGAGCCAGGAAGCAGGGTCTGGATGTCCTGCCTTGCCCTTCGGGCCTGTCCACCCCACTCCTGGAACTGGATCCAGAGAGGAGAGAACGGGCTGTCTGGGTTGCTTTAGTTGGGCTTCCACTTCCCTTGTGATGCCTGGCCTTTACTCTCCTGATAGGGGAACAGCTCGACTTCCTCCAGCCGAGTGAAGGGACACTCTGGCCTTTAGTGAACTCTGATTCAGCCAGCAAAGGCACTTTCAAGTCAGCAGTTACTTGTTGAAGGTGCTACTGCCCTGTGGGGGCTGGGGCTGGGGGAATGGGAAGGTGCCGTCCAGGAAGGCTATCCCAGACATCATCCATGCAGACCATCTGGTGGGCAGTTCTGGAAGCACCCTCTCCCCTCTGACTTCTTGCCCCGCAGAAGAGGCTTCGATCCCTTGTTTGGATCCCACCCCTGACTTTCCCTGCTATGTCTCTGCTGTGTGAGGGGTGATCCTGCATGAGAGTTCTCCCCTCTGACTTCTTGCCCCGCAGAAGAGGCTTCGATCCCTTGTTTGGGTCCCACCCCTGACTTTCCCTGCTATGTCTCTGCTGTGTGAGGGGTGATCCTGCATGAGAGTTGTTCAGAGTTTTGGGCCTATGCTCTTAAGGCCAATGTGGAGAAGTGGACACAGTGCTGGATGCTGGGCTTTAGGAAACCTGGATGCAGATTCTGGCTCTGCCGTGGAGCTGCAGAGTTATGTTGGCCATGGAGCTGACCTCTGGGCTGACTTTCTTTTCCTCTTCGGGCAGCAAGTGTTCCAGAAGCCTGCCTGGAGTCCTAGCTGGACTTGGGCCCAGGGGAATGGGGAAGAAACCGTAGGCAAGGTCATGGACTGTGGAGTCAAACTGTCTGAGGATGATTGCAGCCCACCTCTGCTACTTTCCAGCTGGGCGTGACCTTGTGCACGTCTTAACCCCTTTGTGCATCAGTTTCAGCATCTGTAAAATGGGGTCAATAACAGTACTTACCTCATAGGGTTGCTTGGGAGTGGCATGTGAGCTAATATATGTGAAGCATTTAGGACAGTCCCTGGCACGTAGTAAGTACTAGATATGTATCTGTTGTTTTTGTAGTGTTATTAGTAGGAAGCAGGATTTAAATCTTTGGGAGACAGGGGCCGGCCCGTGGCTCACTCGGGAGAGTGCGGTGCTGATAACACCAAGGCCCCGGGTTCGGATCCCATATAGGGATGGCCGGTTCGCTCACTGGCTGAGAACAGTTCGCTCACTGCTGACAACACCAAGTCAAGGGTTAAGTTCCCCTTACCGGTCATCTTTTAAAAAAAATTTTAAAAAATAATAAATAAATCTTTGGGAGACAGGAGAGCCTGCTGAATAACTTCAGTCAAGGGGATTAAGGGATGTGGGTTCCAGTCCCAGCTCATCCTTTACTTGCCATGTGACTTTGGGCAAGTTACAGCCCCTCTGGGGCTGCAAAACTATAACTATTATCCTACATTTGCTGCACTTGGCTTTTGTAAGTAAGGCACATGTGATGCCACAGTGAGCAGCCACAGGGTTTTATTCAGGGAAAGGGTTTCTGGGTATCTGGCCCGTTCTCCTGCACTGAGACAGCCTGGGGAGGAAGACTGTAGGTGGGCAGGTTCCAGCCACAGGGCATTGCAGACACAGAGGGGCAGAGCTGCTCCTCCATGGCTCCACTCAACAAGGCCAAAACACAGATGAATACATGTAAATATTGCAATATGCAAATATATAGGTTAGATTACAGATCTTTACCTTTTTTACTTTCCCTATTTTCTGAATCTTCTGCAGTGAGCCCATATTATTTTTATGCTCAAGAAAAAAAGAACACACTCATACAATAAAGCTATAAAAAAAATTTACCATACATATTTAAACAAAAATATATTATATGAACTTGGGATCATATTGAGGATTTTGTTAATAAATCATATTTTTTTCAAAGGAGGCATAGGGTGTTGGTTTGAAGCGAATATAAATTTGTCAAACCTCAAAAGACTCTGAGGGAGTGTCTACAGCCACAGGACTCACAGCCTAGGAGACCAGAGTCAGATATGGACAGGAATGTAAACCAGCTTCCCACATGGTTGACACATCTCAGTGCTGGGTGATGTTTAGAAAGCTTTTCAACAGTAGTTGAAATCAACAGGCTTAATAACCATTCTGAGCCTCAGTTTCTTCATCTATAAAATAGGGGTAATAATGATAACTTCCATCAGGGCTGCTGTGAGGGTTAAGGAGCTAAACACATATTGAAGATGGCACTCCAAATGGAAGCGTCATCAGTGAGAAGGCCCACAGGAAAACAAAACGTGGCTTTAGATCCGGTGGTCAGATGGCTTGCCAGCTGTCTGTCCTGGCACTGGTAGAGTTACCCGTCCAGCCACAGGCAACACTGGAGAGGAGCCAGCCTCCTCACAGGATCAGGTGACAGGTACAGAGAACAGCCCAGAGGGAATGCTCCCTGCAGGTAACCTGGCCTAGTGAGGGTCGGGGCCCCGCTGAGCATGCCCAGTGTGTCTCCCAGGTGAACCAATCAGATGAGCCACTCCTGGGTCCTGCGGGTAGAGTGAAGGAGGGGGCGGAGCAAGGCCAGATGTGTTTCCCTGGTAGAGGTCAGGCGGCAGGCAAACTCGTGCAGAGAGGAATACCTGTTCCCACTCGCACACACAAGGCATTTTGAGGGATGCCTGGTCCACGGTAAGCACTCAATAAATGCTGCTTTATTGTTGCTGATAATAGTAATAACTAGTAATTATACTACCACAGTTGGAAAATCATCTCCTACACACTGTTTTAGGAGATAGGTCCCATCGCAATAGCATTCTAATGTTCTAAGAGACGTCGTCGTTTGTAGAGGAAATAGAAACTCAGCGGGGGAGGATTAATTTGTCTGAGACTGTACAGCAAGTGAGTGGATATCTAGGCCTTGGGTCACTTTCAGTCACATAGACTATCTACCTCCCTGACCCCTGACCTCTTTGAACATACAGTTCAGTGGAGTAACTGGAGCAGGGAGGTTGGGTCGTCCCTGGTACTAGGCATTTACTGTCTGTCCAAACGCCCCTCTGATCCCCTTTATCTCTGCCCCAGCCCCTCTCCTGGCAGGGTTGAGTGGCAGACACCTCTTTTGCCTGGAAATAGTATAGTATGGGGCCATGGTTCTCAAATTTGGTGCACATCAGGAGTCCCTGGGGAATCCTGGAAGTTGCAAGTAGGGAACCTCTGGGATTGTGCCTACAACTTGGGTTTCTTCTGGTCCTTCAGGCATTGATGTTGGCCAGACGTAGGTATGGGCCAGCTCTACCTTGCAGTATCTGCTCACCTCTGGGCAAGTTTCTCAACATCTCAGAGCCTTGATTTCCATGATGATTAATGCTTAGTGGTGGGCCCAGGGAAGAGTGTACCTTTGATAAAAGGGTGATAATGATGAATGAAGACTGCTTCTCCCACTCCTTTGGGGGAAATGACAGGGAGTCCAACTCTCCAGAGGCTGAGGTCACTGGTCTGGAGGGAAGGAGCTTTCCAGGGCTGCCTGGACCTTTAGGGGTCAGGAGGGGCCTTAGGCCTCTGTGGTCTTGGTCCCCCATTAGAGTATCTGAGCCCAGCCTGAATTGGAGTGCTCTTGGCATAGAGTTGAGGGCAAAGTTAGGGGTCTGCGTATAGAACACAAGATCTTGGTGCTGTGAGCAGCTCTGTAGTTCACTGAGTCAGCCTACCTACCCGGTCTGATCCCAGGGACAGCATCCAGCCTATACTTGCGTGCCTCATGGCTTGGAGAGCTCACGACCTTTCATCTCTGGACAGATCTGACTTTTAGAAAATATGGTATAGAATTGAGCAAACCCACCTCTCTGAGCTCCCACTTGTTGATCCTGATCATGCTTGGAGGGACACTCCTGGGCGGTACCAAATCTTGTAGCAGGGAACCCCAGGCCAGTGATTCTGACATAGGAAAGAGACATTTCTGCCAACTTTTGAAACAACTTTATCTCCATCTGAATTAAATGGCTACCAAAAAACCCCACAAACTTTCTAATTATTGAGGAAAGAGTTTCTGTGGAAAAATTTGGAGGGTGAAGAACAGACACACAAGAGGAAATAACTGCTCAGAGATAACCGCTGTGAACAGTTTGGTGTTTTGGCCATTTATTTAAAATTTTTTAAAACACACACACACTGAGATCATACCATATGAACCACTTCCTGTGCTGCTGCTTTTGGCTTCATGTGGTATACGGAGGATTTTCCATGTGATTCAGTATTCTGCCGCAGTGTTTCCCGGTCCTGTACTATATCACACCACATGAGTCTACTGTGACCTGGTTAAGCATTCCCCTGCTGCTTCTGTTGAATTTTTCATTAGTATCCACATTGCTATAGTGACCACCTCATCCATATGTATATTTTGTGCTCAACTCTAATGAGCTCCACAGAGTGAATTCCTAGAAGTGGCTTTCTAGTCAGGTGGATTTTAAACTCAAGATCCGAGGACCAGATTCTCAGGGAAAAGCCCTTTCTCCTATACCCACCAGAACATACCCCCCAATTTAGCTCCAGCCCCACTGTGGGGGTGAGGGGTACTGTCTGTCCCTTGAGCTCATTGGCAGACCCACAGAAGGAAGGAGGCAGGCTTTTAGGGTATGTGGGTCTGGGAAAAAGACCTACAGAGAGAGAGAGAGACAGAGAAAGACAGACAAACATGGAGGAACTTTTTCTCTTCAATTATAGTCCAACTTTTGACCCTCCTCTCTCCTCTCTGGGAGCCTGTGGTGTCATTAACTAATCATGGGATGTCTTTACTATTTAATAACTTCTCCCCAGTGACTCTTTCCTCCCCAACAGCCATCTGGAAGCCAGAGGATGGGAAGATGAGTCTGTGGGAAGGAGTTTCCCTGGAGTAGGAGGTGGGTCATGGAGTGGTACAGTGGTTCTCAAGCTCTGACACGCATCAGAGTCACTTGGAGGGTGTGTTAAAGTACAGATCGCGGGGCCCCACCCCCGGAGCTTTGGATTCTGTTGGTATGGAGTGCAGCCCGAGAGTATGCATTTCTAACACGTCCCCAGGAGATGCTGCAACTGCTGGCCCAGGACTACACTTTGAGAACCAGTGGAGCAGTGGAATGTGTAGGAGTAGGGCTTTGTGGTGAATTTCAGCTCCTGGTACTGCTGAAAGTAGGAACCTTGCCATATGCATTTCTAACACGTCCCCAGGAGATGCTGCAACTGCTGGCCCAGGACTACACTTTGAGAACCAGTGGAGCAGTGGAATGGGTAGGAGTAGGGCTTTGTGGTGAATTTCAGCTCCTGGTACTGCTGAAAGTAGGAACCTTGCCCTGTTTAATAAAGGCTCATCCTGTGAGGCATGAACTTAACTTCCCCCATCCCCACCCTTCTCCAATGTGTGCTTTGTATATATTCAGAACTTTATGTGCAAGAGGACAAGATGAATATCACCATCCCCATTTTACAGAAAGGAAAACTGAGGCTCTGACAGGTGATCTGATATGTCCGAAGANCTGTCTGTCCCTTGAGCTCATCGGCAGACCCACAGAAGGAAGGAGGCAGGCTTTTAGGGTATGTGGGTCTGGGAAAAAGACCTACAGAGAGAGAGAGAGACAGAGAAAGACAGACAAACATGGAGGAACTTTTTCTCTTCAATTATAGTCCAACTTTTGACCCTCCTCTCTCCTCTCTGGGAGCCTGTGGTGTCATTAACTAATCATGGGATGTCTTTACTATTTAATAACTTCTCCCCAGTGACTCTTTCCTCCCCAACAGCCATCTGGAAGCCAGAGGATGGGAAGATGAGTCTGTGGGAAGGAGTTTCCCTGGAGTAGGAGGTGGGTCATGGAGTGGTACAGTGGTTCTCAAGCTCTGACACGCATCAGAGTCACTTGGAGGGTGTGTTAAAGTACAGATCGCGGGGCCCCACCCCCGGAGCTTTGGATTCTGTTGGTATGGAGTGCAGCCCGAGAATATGCATTTCTAACACGTCCCCAGGAGATGCTGCAACTGCTGGCCCAGGACTACACTTTGAGAACCAGTGGAGCAGTGGAATGGGTAGGAGTAGGGCTTTGTGGTGAATTTCAGCTCCTGGTACTGCTGAAAGTAGGAACCTTGCCCTGTTTAATAAAGGCTCATCCTGTGAGGCATGAACTTAACTTCCCCCATCCCCACCCTTCTCCAATGTGTGCTTTGTATATATTCAGAACTTTATGTGCAAGAGGACAAGATGAATATCACCATCCCCATTTTACAGAAAGGAAAACTGAGGCTCTGACAGGTGATCTGATATGTCCGAAGATGGTCTGAAAGCCGGTAGGAGTGCTAACACTAGGACCCTGGCCCTGCTGTGTCCCCCACCCACCCTGACTTCTCTCAGGAAGTTCTAGTGTGGAAGCAGTGATACCTTCCCTCACCATGGTGCCTGCCCCGGGAGACCTTAAATGAGGGACCCAGGCAGGTAGCTTCCCCCATATCATCTCGGAGCTGAGGTCTTGCTCCCTTTTTATTCCCCCACTAACTATTCAGTAATGTGATCTTCCAAGGTCTAGTGTTCTCCAGCCAGTTTATGTTCCCAGTTATTGTTCTGGACAGGTTTTCTGGGAAGCTGGAAACTTTCTCCTGCCAAGCCTGGGCTCTGCATGGCAGGCACAGCAGAGGGGGAGAACCCTCATCTGTTGAGCATCTCGTGTGTGCCAGGCCCTGCCCTGGACCCTTGCAGCCTTGATGTCAGATTAGCCTCTACCAACCTCCCAAATAGAGGTTGTCATCAGCCTCCATTTTAGAGATGAAGAAACTGAGGGTCTGGGAGCTGAAACAACTTACCTAAGGTCACAGAGTTGAAAGGGGCAGATCAATCCCAAACTCTGTAGCTGAGCCTGGTCTGGGGTGGCAGCGGGTCCTGGACTGGATGGAGCTGGGATGTGGGGGAGGCAGCCTCTGCCCCATCCACCATCCATGCAAATAGGGGCAGAGCTCTCTTGAGTTTCAAGATCTTGCAGTGGGAGGGTCGTGGCCTTGTCAGGAGACCCAGTTCAAATCCTGTGCTGCTGCTGTCTGGCTATGTGACTCTGGGCAAGTCACTCCCGTCTTGGGGCATCTGAGTCCTCATTTCTTATAATGATACCTTATGCTTTATAGCTGTTGGCAGTGGACCTATTCTCACGTACTTATTCCTTCAGGCCTCCCAGAACCCTGTGAAATTGACAGTGAAGCTGTTATTACTCAGCCCGTTTTCACAGATGATGACAGGGCAGTGAGTGAGTTGCCCAGGACTCTATAGCTAAGGAGGGGCTAGAGCCAGGACTTGAACCTGCATTGTCTTTGCTCCCCATACTTAGCCTGGTCCATCACCCAGGCTGCCTCCTCAATAGGGAATGAGAGCTCTGGGCTCCTCCTCTCTGTTCTTAGGTAGAATTAAGAGGCTTAGGGCTCTTAGGTGGGCTGGTGGGTCCTCGGTGCAAGGGGCTCAGGACTACAGGAAAGGTGGGCCTGGGATCTTTGCTCTGGGCCAGAAACCTGTAGAGAGGGAAGATAGGGTGGTCCAGGCTGTCTCCATCACTGGGTTCTGCCCACGCCCTGGCATTTGAGGCCCCTGGTAGGGAGAGAGGTCCAGCCCACTTTCCCCTCCCACTCAGCTCCTGGCTTCTCCTGGTGACTGTGCCTGTCCTCCAAAATGCACTGTGCAGAAATTTCTAGACTCTTAACACCTTGACGCCTGGGCCCTGCAGCTCTGCCTGAATCCGTCATCTCACATCTCCTGACCTGAATCTTCCTCATACTTCCAGGCCCGATTCCAGCCACCTTCTTCCCTCAGGGAAGCCTTGGGCCTCTGGCCACACCAACTTAACTGTCTCGAGTCTGTCCAGTGGGTGAACTGGGTGACTGGGTTGGTTAACTCCCCAGCTAGGCATGAGGGCAGGGACCGTGGCTGATGTGGGTCCAAGGCCCTGCAGGATCTGTGCACACTGGGGATGGTCAGCCTCAGACCTGTGCCTTACGTGCTTGTGACTTCAAGCAAGTCACTTACTTTCTCTGAGCCCTGGCTTCCTTCTCCTGAAAATAAGAAGACTGCTTTCCTTACGACTTGTGAGGCTTGCAGGAGATAAGTGGAAAACACCCGGCAGGGCACTGAGGCCTGGTGGGTTTGGGGTGCTCAGGAAATGCCAGTCTCTCCCCTTCCCTGCAGGGGACTCAGGCTACATTCTGCCTCCACCCACCCAATGCCCTTGAGTGGGGCGTCTGGTTGAGCCTTGATCTAAGGCCAGAACTATATCTGCTCTAGGTAGGGGGTATTCTAGGCTGATAATGGGCCAAGGATTGGGTAGAGGATGGCATCAGCTCCACACATACAGGTCTTTAATCAGGCTCTGCCTGGCCGGCCCTTGGCTCACTCAGGAGAGTGTGGTGCTGATAACACCAAGGCCATGGGTTTGGATCTTGTATGGGGATGGCCGGTTAGCTCACTGGGTGAGCATGGTGCTGACAACACCAAGTCAAGGGTTAAGATCCCCTTACCGGTCATCTTTAAAAAAAAAAACAAAATCAGGCTCTGCCACTTCCAAGTGGTGACCCTGACCGGGCACTGTACTCACCTCCCTGAGCCTCAGTTTCCAGATCTGGGAGGTTGATACTCTCATCTCCTGTGTTCTCAGGATCACACATGACCAGCACACAGGAAGCTTCCTGGTAGGTGGGTGAATAGGGAGTGGCAGTCCAGGTGACCGAGGCCCAGGGCTTCCTCCCAGGAGCCTGAGTTAGGCCAGTGGCTGCTTGTTTACATAACCAGTTTCCCACTGGAAAACAAATACTCCCCTTTCCCTCTGGATGCCCAGAGGCTCACCAGGCCATTGCACTCTTGGCTCTGGGCCTGGCTTGCTGGGACGCCTGGGGAAGCAGCACCTCTCTGAGCTCCTGTCTTCCTGTGGGAAGGGAGCCAGCGGGGTGTGAGGTCCTGTCTGACTCTATCTGAGAGTGAGGTGGTGTTGCCACATGTCCCATGACTGGCTCCTGGGGCCCACTGGGGGCAAAGACCCCTTGCTATAGTGCCTAGCACCTTTCCTTTTCATTCCTGTCTGACTGTATACCACCCTCCTCCCAGCCCCCTGTGGCCCAGAACCTTCTCACAGTGATAATAATCACCAAGCTTCCCTTTATTGTGCTAAACCATCTTATTCCTTGAGCCTCATATCTCCCTGTAAGATGGAATGAACTTTTCTTACCCCAGAGAGGGAAAGGAACTTGCCCAAAGCCCACGCTGGTGGCTCACTGCCCTCTCTACCCACCCTCATTCCCCGGCTCTTGGTGGGCACTCAAATTCTTGGCTAGATGTTGCCTCCCAGAGCCATGCCCCTCACATTAGGAGTGGGAAGCAGGCTGGTCCCTGAGAGGAGGAGAGGGTGGCAGAGTGCTGGGTCTCCAGGACCAGGGTGGAAGGCCCCAGGTTTTCACCCGGCTGCAGAGCTGGCACAGGGACTGTCCCCACTGCACAGACAAGGAGGCTGAGGGTTAGGGAAGGAGAGCAGTGGGTTATACAGTAGAGCTGGCTGGGCGTGCTCCCTTTCCTCCTTGGCTATTTGGAACCTGGGTGCTCATTCTGACCTTGCTGCTGCTGGTTGGGGTCCCTTCTCTCTGCTCCAGCATCCTTAGGAGGCTCTCAGTGGCTTGGCACAGAGCACTCTAGCACCTCTCCTGATGATAAAGATCCAGCCCAGCAGCCTGCTCAGGAATCTCAGTGGGGGCGGGAGGGGCGGGTGGTCCTTCCAGGCATCACCCTGCTGCTCCTGGAATCTAGGGGAGGCCACAGCTGAGAAGAATGGGCTGGGGAGGGGAGGGGCCATTGTGAATGGCTAGTCAGGGGGGCAGAAGTGGGTGAGCACCAGAGGGTAGCCCATCCCTCGAGGCCACAAGGGGAGGCAGGGCTCTTGGCTACAGAACAGGGTGAGGGCTGAGCGTGCAAGGCAGCCTGTGGCATGGCCCAGGAGGAGGAGCTGGGCTGCCTCCCAAGGTGGGATCCTTCCTGAGTCAGCGGGGCCTGCACTTGGGCAGTTTCACCCTGGGACCCTCTGGGCTTCCTCACAGTGACTGCAGGTGAGAGCCCTGGATGCAGGGAAGGCACCCTTCACTTGGGAGTCTGTCTCTCTCTCCCTGTCATTCTCTTGTCTCTGCATCTCTCGCTCTCCCCTCCGCACCTTCCTCTGCCTCTTTTTACCCCCTTATCTCCCCACCACCAAGTCAGTGACCCCCTCTGCCTACCTGCCAATCACTCTGAAGCCAGAGCAACTTTCAAGGCCCTGGCAGGTGCTGAGGCCCATGGCCACCCTGGCTGAACCCACCCTGAGGGGATCAGAATCTGCCCAGGCCACCGTGCCTCTTCAGCAATCCCAGAGCAGCTCAAGAAGCCCAGGGAGCCCTGGGGAAGGAGGCCCAACAGACCACGCTGGGTTCCTCTATTTCCACCTTTCCTGCCAAGTGCCTAGGCTGTTCGAATGGCCACTACCCTGCCTGGAACCCGGGGGCCCACTCTCTGGGATGCATAGCCCTTTGTCCTGGTCTCAGAGGGCCAAGATCCCTGAAGTTGACTGTGGAAATGAATTTCTCGGGGCCACACCTCCCTGGAGCCGGGTGCCCACCATGGGGAGGGCTGGCTGGACTAGGCTCCAGGCTCTGTGTCTAGGTGAGGTTTCCCTGGGCACTCTGGATGTCCAGGATGGTAGAGAGATGGTCCCAGAGATAGGGCAGAGGAGAAGGCTCAGAGCAGCCACTGGCAGAGATACAGAGGCATCCAGAAAGGAAGAGAAAAGGAAGGGAGAACTGAGGGAGAGAGGGGTGCGGCCCCAGAGAGCCTGGGGCCTTGCCTGGGCTGAGCCGCCTCCAGCTGGGTCTCAGCCAGAAGACCCCCCCAGCACCACTCTGTGTTGTCACCTGGGGGTCCCTGGAGAGCACCCCTGCACCTGTGTGCAGCGCTTTGCCTTCACTGTCTCTTGCTCACCCTCTCCCTGTGGCCTCTCTCTCCTCATCAAGTACCACTAACGCCCAAACGGTTCTCAGGCCTAGGAAGGTGCTGAGACCTATAGGCTTAGGAGGAAGGGAGTATTCGCCCATTTTACAGATGAGGGAACTGAGGCTTAGAAAGGTTAAGTTCCAGTTAGGAAGAGATAGACAGAGCTGTGTCTGTCTGACGCCCACCCTAAGTACTCATGCCGAGATAATTAAGGCTGCCAGGTAGTGCTCCATGAAGGTCTGCGCAGGAGAACGATCTAAGAAAACAGCCTGGAGGAGGAGGCATTTCAGCTGCTCCATCACTTCCTTTCTAAGCTCAGTGCCCGAGGGGGGTGTGATGTGACTGAAGGGCCTGCCTGCTGCCATGTGGGGTCCTTGATTAGAGTTCTCCTCCCTTTCCGTGTTTGCTCAGGGCCCACACCCCAGGGAACCCCAGCCCTGGCTCAGAGGTTAGCTTTTGTTAGCCACCTGCCCTGAGATATCTAGGCCCTGAGATGAGTATGTGAGCTGGTCCCTGGTGCTTAGTATAGCCCCAGAGTATCTCCAGTTGGGTGTGTTTGGTGTCTGGTCTGCAAAACCCAGTTAATCTAGGTTGGGCCTTGCTGGGGTTATTTTAATTGCCTATCATTTATAACTTCATTTCTGCAGGCAGTGTAGCATGACAGTAAAGCACCAGGACTCTGGGTCAGACTGTTGGGGGTCAACTCCCAGCCTCACCAGCTGTGTGACCTTGGGTGACTCCTTTTACTACCCCGAGTCTTAGTTTCTTCAGCTGTCAAGTGGGGTTAACAGCAGTGCTTATCTCACAGGACCATTGTGAGGATACACTGAGCTATGGGAGGCACTTAGTGCACCTCTGGCAAGTAGTAACTGTGCAAAAATATTGGCTTTTGTTATTGTTAAGTACTGGAGACTATGTTCTAAAGAGTCTCTCCTGTCCCTTGTCTCCTTGAGGGAGAGCTCGAGGTGGAGTGGAATCACCATGTAGCTTCATGATTATGTTGGTGAATAATCGCTCACTTTCATGTCTGTGCCCTTCCAGTCTGGGCACTCCCTGAGGGCAGGGATGGGTTTGATTTGTTTCCTGTGTCCAGCTCAGGGCCAGCCTGGAGTGGGGATTTGCTGGACTGCAGTGGGCAGTGGCTCAGGATGGAAACTCTCCGTGGAGAACAGCTACTTGGGAGCCCTGGGCAGGCAGCCCCTGAGGCCTTCTGGACCCATGAGCCATTTCCTGTGGGAGGAGGGAGTGTTGTCCCCTTTGAGGTCACCTTCGAGTCTTAAGCCTGGGTTCATGTCCTGCTGTTTTAGCCTCACCCTCTGTGTCCACCTCTGTCACAGCTGGCTGGGGTACGGCAAGAATTTGGACATACTGTGTGTTAAACCTACAGACACCTGGCCCCATCCCTGGATGCTGTGATTCCATGGGCTTGGGACCCGGGAATGGCACTTCAAAAACCTGGCTTTAGTGACCACTCCCGTCTCATGAGAATGCTGCAGTGGTAGGAAGCAGTATCACAAAGTAGGTAGGACATTGGACACCAGAGTCAGGGGGTGGGGAGTGCAAAGCACAGCTGGGCCCCTGTACTCTATGTGACCAGGGCAAGTGCCAGCACCCTCCTGAGTCCCAGTGATTCTACTTGGGGATTTGGGGTTAAATGAGAGAAGATTAGTGAGGCAATGCTCACAGAGGGGGTTCTTTTGTAAATTTCCCTTTTGTCCTCAGTCTTCCCTCTGCCTGACCTCCATTTCAAGTTCTTGGGTGATGGTAAGCTTCCTGGGGCAATCTGTAGGAACCTTGTGTCTGTACAACACCTTGTGTTGTACCCTCCTCTCTGCCATGTGGGGAGGGGACCTCTTCCCAGAGTCTCTTCTACCTCTGTCATGTTCACATCCTGGGGTCTGGCAAGCTGATTCTGCCTTCTTCCTGCACAAGCCTTGATAGCCCATTTTTCAGGTGAAGACATAGAGGCTCAAGGTGAATAGGTTACTTGCCAAAGACACAGCTCTGAGAAATGGGAGTGGAATTTAGGTCTCTCTCAATTCAAAGTCCATACTGTGATCTGGTTCATTATTCTGTCCCCAGCCATGGGGTTAGGTAGAGGTCTTTGACAGGTAGCTGACTCCTGAGAGCCACCTGGGAACCTGGAGCTCTCACAGCCTCTCATCTAGTCCCTAAATGTCCTTCTAAATTAGTGCTGCCCAACCATTGAGCCCAAATGGGTTACAGGTGTGTTGAGATGATTATTTTTCTCAGCCCTTGGGGACAGAGTTCTGGGCTGGTCACTTCAGGCCAGGTGTAGTTCTGTCTGTCCATTCCAGTGTGCAGAACAGGTAGGTGTACTTCTCTGTGTGTATCATGATAAGAAACAGGCTGAGAAGCAGTGGCTGCCCTAAGCAATCTCCTCCCTGTCCCCCAACATCCACAATGAACATACACATTCCCAAGAAGGATGGGGTTTATTGTCTTCTCTGGGCCTCAGTCTCTTCATCTGAGAAGTGGGGACTGAACTAGGTGATATTAAAGGCCTTTCTGGCACTATGAACCTGAGCCTTGGGACTCAGCATTGGGAGGGAACAGGGGCTTCATGGGGGCAAAGCAGCCTGCTAGGGAGGCTGAAATAGTCAAGAAAGGGAGCCATGAACAGCAAGAGGTCAGAGGCTATGGTTCAGCCTCAACTTTCATCTTTGGCTGTGTGTTGGCCAGGTAGGAAGGCTGGAGGGCTACCTGTTCTGCACTCTCCCATCAGAGTGGCCTCCTTCTTCATGCTTGGTTTGCAAGGCAAAACCTCCTGAGAAGGGCCACATCTGTTGGCCTCATCATCAAAACTGAAGGAACATCCTGGCCAGGATTGGTGGGGCTGATCTTTTCCTTCCTGACGGGAAGTTGAGAGTCAGGCCTCTGGGAGCTGGGGCAGGATGGGGAGTGGGAGCAGGCTGCAGGCAGGGGTGAGGAAGGGTGGGGGTGGATGGGCTCCATCATCTACCTCATTCCCTTAGGAAGTGGGTAAGGAAGAAGGAGCTCTGGTCTCATTCAGATCTGAATTTTAATCATGGCTCAGCCACTTACTTGTGGGGCTCTAGGCAAGTCACTGAACCTGAGTCTCAATTTCTCCATCTGTTAAATGGGGATAATGATCTCTCAGTGGTGGGTGTTACAGAGATTAAATGAGAGACAGTGGGTCATGGCATGATATAGACTATAAAGTGCTGTCACTCTTCTAAACAGTCTGACCAGGGGTGGCTGCTGGCCTGTGTAGCTCTTGTACCCTTGGGATCCTTCCCCCTCCCCTGCCCCCCAAATGCCAGGAGGCAATCCCAGCTCCAGGGTGTTAAGGTCCTTGAGCTAGTAGGAGCCTGTCACACTGGTTCCTGGGATCATGTGACAGGTCTGTTCCTTAATGAGCCTTCAGATTTTGCATCTGTAAGACAAACAGGGAAGCCCTTTGGGCTCTAAGATCTTGTGATTCCTGGGAAGGTTTGATTTGGATGTGTTTCTTCCGATCCATGACGGTTGTGGTAGTGGTGGCATTGGCCTGTGAGCAGCTGACAGTGCTCTCAAAGGTCTCTCCATGTCTTATTGCAATCATCCAACAATCTTGTGAGATGGGGGTCTCACAAGCATCTCGGTGTTAGAGGTAAAGACCTTGGGGCTCAGAGATGTTTAGTGACTCCCTAAACACAGCTAGTAGGAAGCAGATCTGAGATTCAAACCAAGGTTTCAAAGGAAACTTGAGATCCTAATTCTGCTTTATGGCCTCATGATTCTCTTGTTGCCCAGAGTAACAGCTTTTTTTTTTTCCTTTTTGTTTTAACAACAACAACAAGAGTAAGACCACAGACTGAAAAATAAGATAGTGGGAGGTCAAAAACTAGCCCCTGGAGTCAGCTGGGGTTTCAGGAAGCACATCACCTGTCAGACATGAAAACAAACACAGCTGCCTGTGACCAGCCTCTGTCCATGGCGATCAGGACAAAGTCCAGAGAACAAGCTTGTGGATAGAGTACCTGCCATGGGCTGGCTTCCAGAGCGGAACAGCAGGCCAGACTTTCTCACTCCACTTTCTGCCCCAGTGGGCAGACTGAGTGCCCACGGGTTGGATCAGTTGCCAGACTCACCAGATTGGCTGGGCCTCTGAGCCTCAGGCAAGCCCCTTTGGCATAACCCAGAGGCTGGGGCAGAGACCCTCCTTTAGGTGTCCAGCCCCATCCTGCTTCTCCCCTATCCCTTTGCCCCAGAGCAGCAGTGGCCATCGTCTGGCATGGAGGCCTCCAGGCCAGGCACACATTTGGAGGCTAGATCAAGCCCTCAGAGGGCTGCAGACTACTGGTCAGGAAATCAACAACTTCCGGATAATTATCATCATCATCACCATAATTGTTAGCATTTATTTGACACTGGGTGTCAGGCACTTTACAGATACTAACTCCTTGAAGCCTCACCATAACCCATTATTATGTTCATTTTACAGGTGGGAAAGCTGAGGCACAGTGGTGAAGTGATTGTCCAAGGCCACGCAGCTGGCAAGATGTGGCAGATATGGCATCTTTAGACAGAGAGAGTAGGGGAGAAGGCCAGCACCAGCATGGATTGAGCCCTTCTATGTGCCAGTCTGATGGCAGTCAACCTGCACACCTGCATGGGGTGGGCAGGGTAGCAACCCCATCCACTGACCAGACAGCAGCTCTGCAGTTCCCAAGTTCGCTATACATGTAGTATATCTATCCCAAGGACAGATACATGGCATAGCCAGGAGTGGGAACCAAGGGCCGTCTGTGTGACTCTGAGTCCAATGCTCCTTATACCTGTCCATGCAGAAGCCCCAGGGAGCAGGGGCAGGGCAGCAGGGAGAGAGAGAAGAGCTCTGGACTGGGAATCTCCAAGTCCTTTATTTCATGCTCAGCCCAAGCTTGCTGTGCTACCTGCGTTCTCTTTCTTTCTCTGGGCTCCTCTGAAAAATGCAGTGATCTCAAAAGTCTTCTCATGCAGAGTGACATTGCTCTGGGGTAAATGATCTGAGGGGAATGAGCCTTCAGAAAGTCAAGAGTGGAACAAAGGTGCAGGGAGCTTCATATCGCACTGTTTCTCAGACACCATTGTGCCAGGCACAGCTGTACGAGGAAACCCAGGCCTGCCTATATTCCACTCAAGAGCAGAGGGACTGGGCTGTGCTGGAGATGGAGCTATGGCAGTGGGTCTCAGCATATCAGAATCCCCAGAGAGCTTAAAAAACCCTGATGCCCAGGCTGTACTCCAGAGCAACTTATCAGGACCTTTGGCAGCATCAGCCACTCTTAGAGCTTCTTGGGGTAATTCCAGTGTGCAACCAAGATTGGGGACCACTGGGTTAGAGCATCTGGGAGATTGGAGAAGACAGAGCCTTAGCTCCCAGGAGGGCTTTTGAGGGTATGTGACTACCTGAAGTGGGATGGAAGCATGTGACTGCCAGCCTGTGTGCATATTTATAGGGAGAGAGTCCATAGCTTCCATCAGCTTTTCTCACCCAAAGGTGATTAAAATCCAATCTTGGGGTGAGAAGTGACCCATCCCCAGCCCCTCCTCTAGCCCGTGATGTTATTTCTAAGGACCAGAAACCTCCAATTGCAGTATCAAAGTTGGGTTGTCTGGTCTCCCATTTCCTGACCTCTTTAGTCCCTGCCCCCTTCCTGCAAATACACACTGAGTGCTTATAGTGTATGAGGCACTGTTCCAGGCTCTGGGACACAGGGTGAATAAGACAGGCGTGGCCTCTCCCCTTAAGCCTACATTCTAGTTGGGGATACAGACACGCTAATGAACAGATAAGATGGCTACAGTGAGGGGGCCATGTGACAGACCCAGAGGTCAAAACTGGCTGCTCCCTAGAGTCACCTGGGGAGCCCCCACCCTGAGATTCTGATGACTTGGGTGGGCAAGAGCAGGGGGACTAGGCATTGGTATGTTTTGATTCTAATGAGCAGCTGGAGTTGAGGCCCACTGTATAGATCAGATGTTCAGGGAAGGTCTCACGGAGGAGGGATCTCAGCCTTCTGAGCCAAGGCCTACAGGGGGCTTTGCGAGAAGAGTGGTCTGGCAGAGGCATCATAAGTGCAAAGGCCCTGAGGTGGGTAAGTGCTTGGTGTTCTGGGACTGTAAGAAAGCTGCCAAATGAGTGTGTGCAAGGGGGAAGGGGGGATGAGTAAAGAGGACAGAGGACGGGCAGGGCAAACCAGGCAGAGTCCTGTCAGCCACACAAAGACTGAATTTTGCAGGAAATAACAGCAGTGGTGGCTACATCACCATTAGAGGGTTGCAGGCAGGGGAAGCCAAGATCTGGGTTGCATTTTTCAGAGTCCTGCCTGGTGTGTGGTTGGTGAGGCAGGAGTGGAACCATGACCAGCCAGGAAGCTGCACTTGGAGGAGACACATTTGTGGAGGAGATGAAGGGGGAGACAAGGCGTGGCTCTTAGGTGTTCAGTCTGAGCCACTAGGTGGGTGGAGGGGCTGTTTATTCCCCTTCTCTGAATCCTACAGCACTTAGAGTCTTGGCCCCAAAGAGACCTTCCAAAGCCTTTGATTTGGTGTTTCCTAAGATGGGCTTCATGTGGTATTAATAGCTATTAAGTGAAAGATGGCTTCACCTAAGTTTGAGAATGACTCACTAGGGTTTGCTGCTGGCATCTCGGGATGTGAATAGTCTAATGTACAGTGGCTCTTGGGGAGGAGAACTGGTGCTCCACAAACTTGGTGACAGTGAAGCCTTCTGTTCCTAACAGTGCAGCAGAGTCTTCTAGGGCTCATCTCCTGTGGAACCGCTCTAGAAAACACTGCTCTGGTCCAAGTCTGTCATCTGACAGGCGGCAGGTCCAAGGAGGGCAGTTACCTGTGTTCGGTCACATATTGTGTTTCCCGTCAGAGCAGGGATCGAGCCTGTGCTTCCTGACTCTGTGCCTGGAGGGGCTGTGGCCACCACACTGCTTGGTCTCCCCAAGGCTATTTGGAAACATATGTGTTCTCAGGTCAGGCTGGAGGGCTCCTTCCCCATCCTCAGGTGAGGGACAAACCAAGTCTCCTACTCCACAGGTGCAAACTCATGAGGGGGTGGGCAACACAGAAAAGGAGTTCTCTCGAAGACACAGGCCTTTCCCCCTTCCCACCTCCTGCACCCAGGAGCTGCAGGGGAGGTGCGGGAGGCTTGGTAGTGGGTTCTGGCCTTCAGAGTTGGCTTGGGTGCTTATCCTACATGTCCCCTGTCCCAACCATTGGGTGAGGACAGGAGAGGTCTGAAAATAGTTTCAGCTGACTCAGGGGCTGGATCTCAGACTCTCTTCAGGAGGCTAGCACTTGTAAGTCCTGGTATTCTTGGTGGCAGTCTTCCCCTTCCCCTCTTGCCTCCATCCATCCATCCACCCATCCCTCCATCCATCCCTCCACCCAGTCTTTCATTCAGCAACATTTGTTGGGAGCCTACTTTGTTCTGATAATTACACATAGTCTTCCCCTCAGTGCATCACAGTCCACAGGGGCGGTGGACAAGTAACACGTGGAAAGTATAGCATGAGTTACAGTAAGTGCCGTCTTTGACAGCCTACCATGTGCCAGGCATTTTACTCGCAACATTGAATTTAACATTTGGACAGATTTGCAAAATAGGCTTTAATCTTCTTCATTTCACAGATGAGAAAAGTGAGGCTTAGAGAGGTTAAGTCACTTGTCCAAGGTCACAAGCCAGGAGGTGATAGAACTGCATTTAAACCCAGGCCACAGCCTGTTCTGGGAGTTGCTCCAATATCCAGCACTATTGGAAGGAAGCAGAAAGGGAATGCCCCAACCAGAATGTGTCTTGGGGGTCAGGGAGTGGCAGTAGCTGGAGTAGGAGGTTCCCTGGAGGATGTGATGTCTGAGGTGATTATTAAGGGATGAGTAGAAGTTAGTAAAATATTAGTATAATATTTTGTTGTATGAGTACAAACCAATTTGGCATAAAATGACATGTTTGGTCAATTTGAATTGCAGTTGCTTAGAAATGGTCAATTTACCTGCTATCAAGTACAGCATAAAATCAGCACCTCCATCCTGCTGCTCACATAGGTCTCTGACTATTCTGGAATTTTCCCATGAGATGTGCTTGCATCTCATTCCCTTGTGTTGTCAGTTTTTTAAACACAGCCTAGCAGGAAAGCTTGGGCAGAACCTCCAGTGTTTACAGAAAGTATATACAAGAAAGTATAACATACGGGAACGTTCTTTTTGCTGAGTTTCATCTGTAAATGAAACACTCACCCCTCACCTCTTCTGTAAGTACTGAGCCAATGACACTAAGCCCTGGCTATGCCAGGCACTGACCTCACGATCTCTTCACAACAGGGGGTGCAATTAGGAGTCCCACTTAGAGGAAAACGAGGCCCAGGAAGTCGCTTTCCTGTGGTCATGTGTTGGCACAGCCAGTAAATGAACCCTAGTTCAGGGATCCTGTCTTCTCTCTCTAAGTGGCAGCCAGTTCCTGCCCCCCAGCTTGCTGTTTCTCTTCCCCAAGACCCCACGCTAAGGGTGGTCCTGAGGCTCGCTGCCTCTTACAGACACTTGTTTGTACACGCTCTGCTTCCCTACACCAGAGGTTGGCAAACTTTTCTGCAAAGGGCCAGATAGTAAATGTTTTAGTCCAGTGAGTGTGGCTATGTGCCAATACAACTTTATTTATGGACACAGAAATTTGAAGTTCATGTAATTTTCATGCATTGCAAAATCTTTTTATTTTTTTTCAACTATTTTAAAATGTAAAATGTGTTCTTAGCTTACAAACTAGACAAAAAATAGGCAGGGGCTAGATTTGGTCCTCAGACTTTAATTGTTGACCCCTAGCCCATACCAACCCTTGTCTCCATCCCACAGATGAGAGACTGAGGCCCATTCCTCAGTGGGCCTTCTGAGTCCAATTGTAAAGTCTCCTCAGGGTTGGTGGTGGTGGGTTCCCTGAAGATCATGCTGCACCTTATCGTGGGGTGCCCTGGGTGTGTCCCCAACCTGAGCCAAGCTGAGCCCTGCCCTTTGTGGAACCATCCACTCCTTGTCACTGTGAGGTGGAAACGTCTGTACCTACAGGTTGGAAAGACTTTGTATCCTGGATATTGCCCAATGTGCCCTGGAGCCGCCTACCCCAGGCTCTGGTTCCAGCACCTTCTCTTCCCTCAAGCGATTCCCAGGTAGCCTCTGGGCCCATCGGATTGGCTGGGCTGCCTGCCAGTCAAGGGCTGCCTAGCTCTTATTTCAGCACTTGAACCCACCCAGCTGCCTCCTACATGAATGGAGAGGATGGAGTGGCCTAAGGCAACAGCACCCTGGGCTCTGTCCTTGCCTGTCCACCTACTGGTGATGTTGGGCACACTCCTTCACTCCCCTGTGCCTCAGTTTGCTTATAGGGTGCTGAAGGGCTTAGCCCAATGCCTGATGCAATTTGTGTGAGTGACCGAGAGACCAGCCAAGGTTGCCCAGCATCTGGAATATCAGGGGAATAGCAGCCGAGCAGTATCTGCCTTGGGTGTGGGCCTGATGCTGCTGAGTTGGGACCTTGGCAGGGAGGTTTCCTAGACTCTTCTTTACCCACTAACCTGAGCTGCTTTGAGCAGTCACCTTGATGCTCACCACCTAACTGGACAGAGGAATCCCTAGAGATCCCTTTATAGTCTTGGCCACTTGCCAGAAGGGAGCACTTCACAGGGGAAAGATCTTGGACTTTGGAAACCCCCACCGCTTATGAGCTGTGGTACTTGGACAAGTAACTTAACTTGTTTGAGCCTCAGGTCCCCTAGGAATACCCAGTTCGTGGGCTGGTTGTGAGGAACGAGGGGCTGATCTTTGAGAATGGCCTCTTGAAGTAGGTGTTTCTCACATGCGCCCACTCCTCCTCCCTCAGCAGACCCCATATTTACTCTTTTCTGAAAGCTTCCGTTTTCTGAATGCCCACCTCCCTTTGAGGCTGCCCTGGAGACCCAGACTCAGCAGATCATGCAAGAGCAGGAAAGTGTAGAACCCCTTTCCTGGACTTTCTGAAACTGCAACACAGCGGGTCTGATGCAGTCTCCAAGGGGCTGTTTCCACACTTCTCCAATTTCACAAGAATGCCAAGGGCACCGCCACGCTGGCTGCTGGTAACTTATCCAGCGCCACTTGGGTGCTGAGCCTTGGGCCGGTCCCTCAGGGTGTGCCTGTGTCATGCACTGGAAGGAGACTCAGCCATGCTGAAACAAAGCAGGTCCCGGTAGGAAAGAAAAACACGTCTGGCTCTGGGAAAGGATCTTTCCTCTGTTGCTGCTTTGTTCTGGAGAGTTTATGAAGTGCCTGTGGTGTGTCAGGCGCTGAGCTGGGAGGCGCGAGAGAGGAAAACCAACAGCTCTCCTTGCTGTTGTGCGGCCCCGGCAGGCCTTTCCCGGCCAGGCCTGGGTTTGGGCATCCCAGATCTCTGGCTCTGCTGACATGGGGGAGTCATGTCTTTTTCTCTCCAGGTCTGGGAGAGGCCCTGGGGGAGTTGCCAAGGCCAGACTTCCTAGGCTCCAGAGTCACCACCATCTACAATCCTCAGACCCAGGCCTTGGGCCTTGGTAGACTGGAAGAGCCAGTTAATCCACCCTCTCCCTGTCACACTCAGATTCCCTGTAAGTAAATATTTATTCACACTTTGCTTCCATGCCATTCGTGACGGGAAGCTCACTACAACACAGGCAGCCTGTTCTTTCTTTGAAGCTTTGCTTCACTTTGTGTCCAAATCTGAATTTTAGAAAGGCAGCCAAAGAAACTTCCTCCAACAAAGGTTGCAGAAAGCTGAACTGGACCTCTGGGGAGGTTGTGAGCCTCCCCCCAACCCCTCCCCCATTGCTGGAGGTATATAAAGGAGAAGCTGAGCTCCTGCTTCACAAAGATGACAGAAGACTGTGGATTGTTAGCATGTCCAGAAAAGGGTTGGGAGACTACATATCGATGGGGAAATTCACAAGACTTTAGGAGGAGGAAGGGGGTGAAGCGGGGCCTCGACCCTCCTTCCTCTCTGCTCTGCAGCCTGTTCCTCCTTCTGGAGCAGTGGAGCAGTGGGAGCACAGCTGGGCCTGGTGCCTGGCCCCCCGCTCCCCCCACCGCCCCAGCCCAGCTCTGCCCATGCAGCTGTCCCAGGCCAGCTGTCCCGCCCAGCTGCCCTGCTGGCTCCCTTTACCCCACAGGGCCTGAGGGCTGGCAGTTGCCATTCCTGGATTGTCTGTCTTCAGGGACTGGGCAAGGGCAGCCAGCTTCCAGCTTCCCTCTTCCATTGCCTGGGATTTCACTGTTGGGGGGCACAGTGTGCTCAAGCATGGATCACATCATTTCACAGCACGACTTATGTCATCTAGGGTGACTCTGAAAACTTGGAAACAACCTGTGTGTCCAGTCTTAGAGTACTGGTTTGGTGCTTTGTGAAATATCTGTGTGTGAGACTTTAACCTGGGGTCCTTGAGGTTCCTGAGTGGGTCCATGAACCCCCAGAAATTATTTGCAAAATACTACGTATACGTGAATTTTCTGGGGAGTCTGTGGCCCCCAACATGTTAGTTAAGTACTGATCAATAGGATGGAATCCTATGCAGCATTAAAGTTACATTGTAGAAGCACATTTTATCAGCATATAGAGATTGTATATTGTAGAATAAAAAAGCAGACTACAAAACACTATATACAGGATGAGCCCAATTTTGTTTAAAACCGTTTGTTATACATGTACACACTGTAAGTATAGCTATTTAAAGGATGATAATTTTTTATCTTTGGGGTGAGATAAACATTTTTGTTAATTTCTATTTTTCTCTATTTGTCGGATGTTCTATAATGCATATTTATTCCCTTTGTAATGGCGGGGTGGGGAGCACTCAGTCCCTTTTCTGAGAAGCCGGATCTCTCTTTCTCTCCTCAGCAGCCCCCACTGCCCCAGCCCTCTATGTCCCAAAGGGAGACTGCAGATCTGCAGAACAAGCCACAGGTGTCACCTCTGGGTCTCTGTCAGTTGATCACTAACTTGCTGGTCTCCTGGCTTCGACCACAGTCCATCTGGGCAAGTTGCAGGGCCTAGGGTTGTGGAGGTGAGGGTCTCCCCACTTAATTTCCGTCCAGCCACAGCCCTGGTAGAGTGGCTGACTCAGACCCTGACTGCTGAGAGTCAGGTGGCTGAGACTGCTTGGAGGACCACACTTCCTGGCTGTGTGGCTTTGGGCCAGTCACCCAACCTCTCTGGGCCTCAGCGTCCTGTGAAGCAGGGGCAGTTGTAGTACTTACCTCATAGGGTTGCTGTGAGGATGAACTGAGATGATTTGGGATCAGGGGTCACAAAGACCCGCCAGCATTGGCGCCCCTTCCCCCCACCCTGGCCCCACCCTGCACTGACCCACCTGCCTTCTCTCTTCTCCCCAGGGAGCTCCAGGACCAGCAGGATGGGGTCAGCCTGTATCAAAGTCACCAAATACTTTCTCTTCCTCTTCAACTTGCTCTTCTTTGTAAGTACAGCCAGTGCCCTGACCGCCTCCAACAGACTCTCCACCCAGGGACATTCAAGCCTGAGACCTCCAGAGCCCTCCAGGCCATGGGGATGGGTGGTGAGGGCTGAGGACAAACTGTCCTGGGTGGAATTGGGTGGGGGCAGCGAGGAGATTCCCAGCTGGCTTTTTGGTAAAGCACTAGATTCCCGTCTAGCCTTCTCCTCTCCTAGAGCACCCAAAGCCTGGGCCGGCCAAGCTGGAGGTGCTATGAGGAGAAGAGAGCTCCTGGATGCCCCCTAACTCATCAGCAGTTATTGGAAGAAGCCCCTTGACATCTTTCTCATTCTGTCCTAACCCTCCTCCCACATAGAGAACTTACCTCTTACAGTTCTGGGTCTCAGCTGCCCCACGACACCCTCATCTGTGTGGTCGGGAATATCTCCCTGATCTCCAATAGGGTGAGCAAGAGGAGGCCAGGCCTGGGCCAGGGTTGGGGGACATGTTCCCCCTTCCCTAGAACCACTCCCCAGGCCTGGCCACGTCCCCCAGATAAGCTCCGTGCACATCTGGAGCTGGTTCTTCTGGGGCCTCGGTTTTCCTTGCTGGCCTGGCACTGACTGAATCCTGCCTTGGAGTTGCCAGGATGATGGTATGTGTATGTGTGTGAGTGTGGGTGCATGTGTCAATGTGAGAGTGACAGTGTGTGGCAGGTGCGAGTGGCCTGGAGAGGCCTCATCACCCCAGAGTGGTGGTGGGAACCATGGCTTCTGCACGCTGTTGGTTCACCCACACTGTTAAAAACTCAGGTTCTACAATAGGATGTTTATTATGATCCAATTTTATTTTTAAAATGTATATATTCATAAAAACATGAATATGTTTTAGAGGAGAGGAAAATACCTCTGAATGTTAATGTTGGGGTTCCTGGAAGTTTTGATTTTATATTTTTGCTTCTCTGTATTTTCCAAATTTTCTACAGTGGATGGGAGTTACTTGTGGGGGGAAATGTTTTACATCACAAGTTACATGAGATTATACAAAGTCTGGGAAATAAATAATCATTCTAAATTCCTCGTCATAACTTTAAGCCAATGCACAGATACTCACAGGTGTGTTCCCGGCACATGTGCACATACACACATGTGTACACAAGCACACACGGACAGCCCTGGTGCTACCTGCCCTGCTGTTTGTCCACCAGCTCCAGCCCCAGCCCCCTCCTTGAGGACTGTGCTGAGGCCCCGCCATGGCTCCGGCCCTCCACCCATAGCAACCAGGCGTGGGACCCACCCAGGGCAGGGGCAGGGCCTGGGCACCTTGGCTTCCCCAGCCTGGTGGTCAGGCCCCTCCTGGCTGGAGCAGGCCTCTGGGAAGCAGCTGCCCATGCAGGCAAAGCCAAGCTTTCCCTGGCAGGCGCTTGGCTTCTGGATCAAGACCCAGCTTAAAGGGCCAACAGGCCAGGACTGGGGTGCAGGAGGTGGAGTACTGTGGCTCCATTCCTAGCGGCTTGAGGGACTAGAGCAAGGGGTCTGGGCTCTGGCCTAGGAGGTGGCGGAGCTTAGGGTTCAAGGGCATAGATACTTTTGGTCTTCTATGCAGTGGGGGAGGGTGGGGGAGACAGGCGCTGAGACCTAGTGGAGAAAGGGAGCAGGGTTGATGGTTTTGGCCAGGGCATCCCTTCCTGTCCTGCTCCAGGCTGCCCTATAGAACCAGAGACTGGAAAAACTGCTCTGGCCAGAGCTTGGGGCTGGTCTGGGGCCATCGAGGGCTTGGCCTACTCCCAGCTGCTCCAGGGGCTGGCAGGAGTCAGGTGTCAACTGCCTGTGGTGGGAGGAGGGCAGCTGTCATCACAGGAGGGTTAGAGGGAGGGAGAGGAGAGGGCTGGAGGAGACAGTGCATGTTGTTCATTTGCACATCGCCCTTCAACAGATGTCTGTGACACCTCAGCATGTTCAGATGTTCACAGGCAGAGCACCCCGGTTTCTACACTTACAGAGCTTGTGTTGGGGGGCAGCATGTGCCTCTCTCTCCAGAGCACAGACCGTGCAGGCCTGCCCTGGAAGGGCTCTGGTTTTTGTTGTACGCACATCGGGAAGGGGTCACATGATTGGGTTTGTGGTGTGGAAAAATCACCCTGGCTGCTGTGTGTGATCACACACACTTCTGCATGCATACCTCCTTACCTGTGCTCCCGCCTGACCCCAAACTCCCAGTAAGGTACCCCATCTGCTTTTCTTAGGTCCAAGGAAATCCAGAGGCAGCTGGTGCTGTGGCCATGAGCCTCTACTGGGTATTCCAGCTGGGCTGACGGTGGTTAATGTGGGGTGTGCCCCATGGCCCCCATCTTGGTTCACAGAGAAAGGGGGTGCCATGGGGCCTAGCTCACTCTGGTAGGCTACCCGGCCCAGCCTCCTTCCTGGTTGTCCCACGGCCTGGCAACTGGTCCAGCCACACCTCACAGGCAGGCTGCAGTCATCGGACCCACAAAGGGACTAAGCGTGCACCATCAGGGACTTCCTTCTCTGGGTTCCTCTTGGCAAGCCGAGGAGCTGGCTGGGCCATCTGGGATTTTGATCTATATGGGATTATGTGGCCCAGAGGGAATTTTCTGCCCTGCCTCCCACTTCCTTTTTGGAGTGGCTGTTTTCCTGGTTAGCCCCACGAGTGCAGGAGGTGAGAGGGGCAGGGGGTTTTGTCCATGTGGACCTGAGTTGCAGAGGGGCAGACTGTGGGCCTGAGGACTGGCCCTTGCCTGGCTGTACTATGAGGTGGGGGCAGGGTGGGCAGGGGTCAGGAGTCTTTGAGAACCAAACTCCCAGGTCCTAGAAAGCCCACTGTCTGGAGGTGGAGCAAAGTCAAAATGCCCACCAAACTGACAAGGTATCTTAAGACCGAAAAACCAGGCAGGCACTCCATGAGAGCACAGGATTTTTAGTGAGGAGGGTAACTTACTTACAGGCTGGTGGATCGGGCGGGCGATGACCCAAAGGTGGGCCTGCAGTCTCTCCACGCAGTCTCCTTGTTGAGCCCCAGTTTATACAGGCAGTCCACGCAAAGCAGTAGAAAAGGCCAAGAAGCAAGAAACGAGCTAACATCACCAACTCCATATGTCTATGGCAGTGGGTACTATCTTTGGTGGTCCTGTGATGCAGGTAGCCAGACAGGCTGTTGTCACACCGGTACTCAATCATTAAGTTTCTTCTCTGTAGTTAGCAAACTGTTTCTACCTATTGTTCTGACAACCTTACCCTCAGTTACTATATAACTTTTGTGGTTCACACAAAGGACAAGGTGGCCCCATCCTCAAGTGGATCCTTTCCTTCCCCACTGCCTCAGTTGCCTTCCTGTCCCCAGAGACCAGCTCTCTAGGATAGGGCCCAGGATAGAACCCAAATATCCCTACAGTTCCCCTGCCACCATCTGACTTCCAATTCCTGATGGATGAAATCAGGGCCTCAGTTTCCCTGTGTGTAAAATGGGGACAATAACAGGGCCCATCTGGCTAGATGAGAGGGAGGACAAATGGCAGCTCACTGATGATCCTGGTGGAAGACAGTGAGGGACAAGTGTGCGTGGTCACTGTGCCTTTATGGTCCTGGCCACCAGCTGCAGTTCTCTGCAGAGGCTGGGACTAAGGTCAGGCCAGTAGGCAGTACCCCATCGAGCCATGGGAGGCCTGAGTCACACTGATCCTGTCAAAACCTTATTTCAAAGCTTGGAAGTTCATCATGGATTTTTTGCATTAATTTTGTTTTCTGAAAAGTATTTCTTCAAAATATTATTTATCTTGATTATAAGTTTTTTTTTTTTTTTTGGTGGCCTCTTCCACTTTGTACCTGAGGCACATGTCTCATGTCTCACTCTGGCCCTGGGGCCAGCTTCAGTGACAATAAGACATGTTGATGGAGACCCTGTGACCCATGCTCACCCCAGGCTGCAGGCTTCAGGCAGCTGCTGGCCTTGGACCTGAGATGATGGGATGGTGGCTGAAGTGGAATCCTCAAAATGGGTTATCTACTAGATGGGTCCATTCCAGGCCCCAGGTAATGGCCCGCCTTGTGGGGTGACACAGGGCCACCCCCAACCCCAAAGGGAACGTGTGTCTTTCCCCAGACTGCAGGCTCTTCCCTAGCCTTAGCCAGCCTGGTGGGATGCTGGATCTTGGCTGGGACTCTACCTGTGGAGGTGAGCAAAGGCTATAGACCCCTGCCCTGGTGGAGGGGAGAAAGTCAGGGAACCCTTGGGCTTCTCATTTGTCCCCCATCACCTCTCAGTCACCCCTCATTCCCTTACATTTCTAATCCTGCATTTATAGTTGGGGTCCTGAGCTCATTCATTCCCTCAGCCACTCAGCTCCTAGTACTACAGGTCTGCCAGGGATTCAGAGCCATGTTCAACCCAGCCCTGCCCTCAGGGGGCTCACAGTCTTGCCAGAGAAATTAACACAGCAGCGAATTAGACCCACTGGGAATGCTATTAAGCAGGATCAGACAGTGATTGCCACAGAATAGGGGCACCTTAGTCTGCCTGGGGAAGTTGAGGAAGGCTCCTGGGGGAAGGTGGCCTCTTGCTAAGATCTAAAGGACAAGCTGCTTTGATGTTCAAGTCCATGGACGGCCTTCTGCGGAGCCTTGTTTGGGAAGCTCCCAGGCCCTAAGCTGAGCTGGAGGGGAGAGAGGAGCACAGGAAGGGCTCCCAGGCAGTAGGCTGCACCAGTAGACTCAGTCTGACCACACGTCGTGGTGGGGGAAGGGCAGGAGGCAGGAGGGATTCCCCGCACCTGGTCCTGCTGTCTGGACTGCTGGGGTTTGGGAGCTGAGGCCATGCCAACATCCTGGGGCTCGAGAAGGATGGAAGTGTCTCCCTCTGGGTCCCTCTTGCCTGGGCTTCTTGTGTAGTTGGGGGAGCCCCTCACCCCACCTGCTCTTGGGCTCCCCATTAACCGCCCCCTTCTCCTTCCAGATCCTGGGTGCAGTGATCCTGGGCTTCGGGGTGTGGATCCTGGCCGACAGGAGCAGTTTCATCTCTGTCTTGCGTAAGGACCCCTCTGTTTCCCTGGACCCTAGCCTGCTCTAGAGGAGAGGGCCCAGGCAGCAGGCAAAGCTGCTCCCACAAGTACTTTGGCTTCAATGCCTGTCACTTTTTCAGCTGACCTCAGGGACTTTGGACAGGTCCTGTTTTTCACCACTATACTGTGGGTCCCTCAGCAGGGGTTTCCAGAAGGAATTTTCTCTCCTCCCCAAACAAAGCTGCTGTTGTCTGGAGAACACTGGGGGATGAGGGAGGCTTGTTTTTCCCTTCCTGGCCCCTTCCCTCAGCCCTGACCTTGGGAAAGCCTCTTACATTCTCTGTCCCTCTATTTGCCTATTCAGCAAAATGTGGGCAACAGGCCCACCCCTTCCCATTTCAGAGAGATATAGGAAAGAGCCAGGAAAGGTGGGTTGTCCGGTGTTGATGAAGCACCTACTGTGAGCCTGGCATGGCAAGGCAGGTCCGGCACGTGCTCAGAGGAGGGCGGTGCCAGGCACAGCTACCACGCATCACACTCATCGTGTGCCAAGCACCTTGCACGCATAAACTTGTCTTCATCACAGCAGCCCTGTGAGGCAGTGCTATTCTATCCCTGCCTTACAAATGAAGGAACAGAAGCCCAGAGAGGTTAAGTCACTTGTGGAAGTTCACACAGCTTTTGAATGGCAGGTGTGGGATGGAGCCCCAAGAGCTTTGGTCATAAATGCAGCACATGGCAGAGTGAGCCACATGGGAAGCTTCTCCCCTTACTCTTCAGAAGCAGGACAGAAGGAGCCCAGACATTCCTACATGGATGACAGGAGCCTTCACCGTCTCCTCCAGGAGGCCCTCAGGGCTTCCTGCACTGACATCATGGGAGGGAGGCAAGCAGAGGCTGCAGGAGTACAGTGATGCCACTTCGCTCACTGAGCATGCCTTGGCGCGCTGCTCCTCCCAGCAGCTGCCCGAGGCAGCGGGTTTGGACTCTGGCCCATGACAGCTGCTTGATTTCAATAAAACAGAACATGGGTAGGATGTGGTGATGTAGGAGCCACACCTGTCACCCTGGCCGCAGGGGGCTAAGCCACTCTTCCGTGAGATGGGAAGCAAGGATGACCTCGCGGGAGCAGTGGGAGCAC
>NW_007727187.1:72830-110754 GCF_000696425.1 Galeopterus variegatus
TGGGGGGGGGGGGGGCTATCAGTCCTATCTCCTGTTAGTCCTCCATTCTAGGGTCAGGGTCAGGATTCCTGCCTCAGCCTTCCCAACATGGGACACACCCTCCTCAGCCTTGCCTAGGCCTAAGCTCCCAGCTTCCTGGGACACAGCCCACACCCGGCAGGCACTGTGCCATAGGACAAAGTCTGGAGGCCCAGCCCGCCCACCCACATTTCTGCCCTCTGCGCCCTGCCCCAGGGCTCCGGGAGTGGGGAGACCTGCTGCTACAACTCCAGCCCTCTCCCTGTTCAGATCTGAGAATCTTGAGCTGGCCAGACCTTAAAGGCCCAGTATTGAACCAAGGGTGCTTTTTACAAATACCTTGACCTGGGCCCTACCCAGCCCGAGGGATCTGACCCCATCAGTGCATGTGGGGGACTGAGGGCTAGTGTTTTATAGGAAACTCCCCAGGTGACTCCCTAGGCAGCCAGAATTCAGAAACACTGACCCACTAGCCAAGCCACTATACATTTGGGTAAACCGAAGCTCAGAGAGGTGGGGAAAACAACTTTCCAAGAGTCACACAGCAAGTCAGAGTCAGAACTGGGAACAGGAGTTCCTGATCTACTATGTGCCAGGCCTGCGTGACCCATCTCTTTCCTTCCCTAGTTGAATCCTCACTGTGAATCCATGGGGCTAGGCATTACTATCCCCATTTTACAGAGGAGGAAATCGATGCACAGGTAGGTGAAGTAACTTGTCCAGGGGCACACAGGTCGGAGGTAGGGGAGCTGAGATGTGAACCAGGTGGCATGGCTCCTGAGCCTATGCCCTTAACCCCTGTGCCATGAGTTAGCACCCAAACAAGAGGAAGCACACTGTGAGGGTGTAGTCTAGAGCCAGACTGCCCAGATACAGTCATGGCTCTGCTATCGATAGCTGTGTGACCCTCGGCAAGTTACTTCCCCTCTCTGTGCCCTCACCTATAAAGTGGGCATAATAACAGAAGGCACCTCATAGGGTTATTGTGAGAAATTAAACAAGTCTCTCATTCTTATCTGAAAAGAGTTTAGGAGAGCTCCTAGTGAATAGTAAACACTACATAAATGATTGTTAAATAAGTCTTGTAATACAATTTAGTCCTTATAACATCTTTAAAAAGCAGGACTTAGTCCCATTTTGCAGAGAAAGAAACAGAAAATAGCTTGCCCAGAGTCAGAGCATGTTAGCAGCAGAGCTGGGATTAGGATGCACTTTTCTTGGTCCTGAGTCCCTTTCAGTTTTGTGCACCTGCTCTCCACCTCCCTGGCCCTGCCAGGTCCAACAGACAAAAGACTTTCTGCCATGCACAGTGGATGGGCCACTCCGGAATGTATACTTGCCTCCTTCCTAAGTCAGGTTGCTCAGATTTGGGGCAGGCCTGAGACCCTGGGTGAGGACAGGGAGGCCCTGCAGCTCAGGTGGCCTTCTGGGTAAGGGCTTGAGTTGGGGTCTCAGCCCTGGGCCTTGCCTGCTGGGTCCCTTGCAGCCTCTTAGCCTCTTAGTCAGGTTGCTCAGATTTGGGGCAGGCCTGAGACCCTGGGTGAGGACAGGGAGGCCCTGCAACTCAGGTGGCCTTCTGGGTAAGGGCTTGAGTTGGGGTCTCAGCCCTGGGCCTTGCCTGCTGGGTCCCTTGCAGCCTCTTAGCCTCTTTGAGCCTCCAGGTCCTTGCAGACAAATCTCTGTGTGAATTCAACCTCACAGGGCTGTTGCTGAAATTAAGCAGGATGATTTGGATAAAGGGCTTTGTTTGGGGCTGGCACATGGCAGCTGTCCAGGCAGTGCCAGTTTCTTTTTTCTGGGAGTAGTCACTGTGAGGAATTGTTGGAACCCAAGCCCAGGAAGTTTAGGGAAAATGGAATTGGCGGCCTCTCCCTGCCTGTGCTGATTGCTGAGAGCCAGGCGGTGAGTGCCTGTGTGAGAAGGCTGGGGATCGGTGCCAGGAGGCCCCCGTGCTCACCCCATGGGGGTTCCTGTGAGGAGCTTGGTTGGGGCAGCCTTGTCGTGGCATCCTGGGAGTGGGGTGGTCCGTCCAGGGCTCTTCCTGAGCCAGAACATTCTGTCTGTGACCAGGAAGTGGAGCCAGATCACACGGCCTCTTACCCACCCTTCCACCCTCTGCTTTGTAGTTATTCCTCTGGCCCTAAGGCAGGCATCTCAGCCTCTCCAAGGTCCCCCAGGGAGTCATGGCCAGCTAGGCCTGTGTTCTCCCTGCTGATAGTCAATGGTCAGCCCTGGCTATGCCTCAGTGGCTATGGAAGCACATTAAAAATGCAGTCTTGACCTCCTCTCAGAGAATCTTTGTCCAGTTGTGATGGACCCAGAAATCTGTATCCCTAAAAGGTTCCTCTGATTCACACTTTCCTCCAGCCTTCTGGAAATATCTGGCCTCAGCCACCTCCCCGAGAATTCTGTGCCCAGCCTCCTAGCAACTGAGGCTGTTGTGGGAGTGAGTCTGTATCCACCTGTCTGGGAAGCACATCCACCCTGGTCCTCCAGGTTTATCAGACCTGGGGGCAGAGCGGACCCCAACAGATGGGCTGGAGAGGCATGGGCTTTGCCCTGCTGATCTGTTGGGCTTCTTGGGCAATGCTGGTCATTGCCCCATAAGGACTTCTGACTTCCAACCACTTGAGTGGGCTCTGTGACCCAGCAGCTCTGAAGACAGTCTTAAACCATCAGGACTTTGCCATCCCAGCATCTCTCCTGCTGGTCTCATTTCTCACTCACACTGGTCCATTCTTTCTCTCCCTCTTTCCACTCTTCAAGTGCACCAAGCTTCCTCCTCCTCAGGCTTTTGCACCTGCTGCACCCCCTGCCTGGGATGCTTTTCCCTTGGCTCTTCACTGGGCTAGCTTCTCCATTGGCCTTCCCTGGCCACCCCACTCCACCCCTGCCCTGTCATTCTCTGCACCATTAGCCAGTTTCAGATCTTTATACAACCAGAAAACCTGGATTGTTTACTTATTGTCCCCACCTGCTCTGCTGCACATCAGACCTTGTCAGTTTTACTTCTGCATCCCCAGCCATTGGCACAGTTCCTGGCACAAGGTTGGCACAGGATGACTGCTTGTTGGCTGAATGCATGAATGAGCATCATGCCTGTATCAACATGTGTGCCCTGTGCATCCACGGAAAGAGCGTGGTGGCATTAGAGCTCTGCATAGTTCCAAATCCCAGCTCTGGCCCATGCACCTCCCTGAGCTTCCATTTCCTCATCTGTGAAATAGCCATGCTATCACCTGCCCAGTAAAGTTATGTCATAGTTGGAGACAGTGTGTGTAAAGTCCCTGAGGCACCATGAGTGGGCAAGAAAGGCTGGTGGTTATTGTTATATGAACCAGAAGGAAGACTGGTCGGAAGTCAGCCTGGACTCTAATGTCTGCAGCCCCTGCAGAACCAGCTAGCTCATCATTCTGTTTCACATGGCACCTCACCACGCCAAGCACTGTTCTGCGAGCTGGGGGCTCAGCAGGAGCAAACCAAAGCCCCTGCCCTCCTGCAGCTCACATTCTCAGAGAGGGGAGGGTGGCAGACAATGAACGAAAAAAATCAGTATAATGAGGAGTCTATTCAATCCTGATAAGTGCTAAGGGATGAGGGTTAGGCTAGATCAGTTTGTGGGGTGCGATTTTACATGAGGGAGGGGGCATATCCAAAGAGGCAGCTTCCAAAGGAGGCAGGGGAGCCAGTTTCTTGTTGGGCGGTGAGAGGCCAGCAGGGAAACATGGCTGACCCCAGTACCCTGACTCCCGAGAGGATCAGGCCTTCTCACCTACTGGGCCCACTGAGTTTGTACTTAACAAGTAGACACCCTTCTTCTTTCCCCTAGAAACCTCCTCCACCTCGCTCAGGATGGTGGCCTATGTCTTCATCAGCGTAGGGGCATTCACCGTGCTCATGGGCTTCCTGGGCTGCATTGGCGCCGTCAACGAGGTCCGCTGCCTGCTGGGGCTGGTGAGTACAGGCCCCTTCACCATTGCCCGCCGCTCCACCCCCTCATCCAGCCAAGCAGGGCCTGAGTCCTACACTGGCTCAAACTTTTGGTGGAGAGCATCTCTCAAGGTGGGTGTGATTGGGTGCACCTGTGGGGGACCTACAACTGACTCTGTGCCTCCTCTGTGTCCCCAGTACTTTGCCTTCCTTCTCCTGATCCTCATTGCCGGGCCTGAGTCCTACACTGGCTCAAACTTTTGGTGGAGAGCATCTCTCAAGGTGGGTGTGATGGGTGCACCTGTGGGGGACCTACAACTGACACTGTGCCTCCTCTGTGTCCCCAGTACTTTGCCTTCCTTCTCCTGATCCTCATTGCCCAAGTGACTGCTGGGGTCCTCTGCTACTTCAAGATGGGTGAGGTAAGCACCATCTCCCTCATTTTCCCCTCACTGGGCTGGAATGGCCACATGGAGGATTGGCCTTGGTTGTGGGGAACAGACAGGAAGCCTCTCAGTTGTCACAGACAGACCCAGTAGGTGCTAGGGACAGCCTTCTGAACCTCATGTTCCATGTGATCAAATAGTGGAACGTTAGAGGAGAAGATAGTGCATGTGGGTAGAGTCACCACTAGGCCTGAATCTCGGCTCTACCCCATTGCTTTCTTGCTGTGTGGTCTTGGGCAACCTGCTTACCTCTCTGTGCCTGTTTCAAAATCTGTAAGTTGGGAGCAGTAATAAAATTTAACTCTTGGGGTTGTTGCATGGATTCAGCAAGATTATCTTACTAAAACACTCAGCACAGTGTGTGGCACCATACGTACTCAATAAACGTTTGTTGTTCCTGCTGTTATTAAGACACCTTAGCAAGTATTAAATCCATGCCACTCTTCCACAGATGAGGCCCAGGTAGGAGGCTGTTAATAAAGACAATAGTCTTGTGTCAGAGAGGAGGTGTTCAGCTTTCAGGGATAGAAAATCAGACTTACTGTGGCTTAAACTCTAAGGACATTTGTTGTTGACTTAACCAGAAGTCTGGTTTGGAAACTCAAAGACCCTGGTTCTGGCTGTTTGTTCACCACCCTCACCATGATGGCTTTTCTGCATCATGTCACTCACCTCATGATCATGAGATAGTACAATGTCTGTGCTGCTGTGACCAGAAGAGGGGGATGTGGGCAGTGCCAGCCATGGCCATTTGTTTAATCAGAAAAGCAAGCCCTCTCCAGACTGGGTTACGAAGTTGCCCCTGGCTTCAAGGGAGGCTGAGAAAGTGAGTATCCAGCTTTCAGACTCTACAGACAGAGGCACAAGTGGGAAAGGAGATGGTAATGGCTATTTGGTGAACCAATCAATCGTGACTGTCACAGTGATCATGTATGAAGGCCCTGCTGTGAGCACATGGTATCTTCTAGAAGCTTTACATGCAGTATCTCATCCTCACAGCAGCTTGATAGGGGAGAAGCAGACATTCAGAGAGATTGTGTGAGGAGGGGGTTAAAGTATAATGCCCTCCAAATTGAGAAGATGCTTTGAGACAAAAGAAGGAAGAAAGCAGGTCCATTTGGTAATCAGAGATATTTATTAATCGGGGTGACTTACAGGAAAGCTGGATGCAGTGAAGAATCAGACACAAGCAGATGAGAGCTCTGACTCTCTGAGGTTAGACAATATTTATATAGCAAAGCCTCTGTTACTTGAAATAACTTCAAGGAAACATCTTAAGAAAACTTAGTTGATAACATCATTCACAAGATGTCTTTGTGATTCACAAGGTAGGGGATCTTGTGATTTTAGTGCTCAGACCACTGATACCAGCTGCTGTAATAAATCACTCATCCCTGAAACCTATGTTTCTTTTACAGCTCACCCTAAGGTTCAGGTACAACTGGTCAGTGAAGCAAAGGGATGAGGTTAAGCAGGAGTCAACATGACAGGCTGGGCACAAAATGGTGTTGGTTCTGTTCACTCTCTAACAGATGAATAACAATAACAACATCAATAATAGTAACTATAACCCCCACCATCCCTACTATATAACCCACACCATACACCAAATACAGTACTGACCACTTGACATTCATTTTCTTGCTGATCCTCACTAGGCCTTTGCAAGGTAGTGTGAGAATATCCATCCTGCAGATGATGGGGGTGAGGGCAGCCCAGGCTCCCTGACCCCAAGTCTACACTACCTCACACCCCACTGCACATGGCATGTGGCCCAGCCAAGCCTTGGGACCCTCCCTGCCTCCCCTCCCATGCTACCAGTTCTCTCATCCACCATTGAGGGTGTCAGAGCCAGCAGCCAGATGGGCTTCTGCATTTTACAACTTGAAGGTCAAGTTGCCTCAGATCCCTTTTGGAAGGAAGCTGAGAAAACATCATACCAACATCAACCACTAACACTTAATAGAAGTTAGAACAAGCCTGTCACTAAGCGTGCTGCACTTATTATATTGCATTTAATTATTCCTCACAACAATTCTATGAGATTGTGGGTATTAATATCCCCATTTTCAGATGTGGAAGCTGAGGCACAGGGAGGGTAAGCAACTTGCCGAAGTTCACACAGCTAGTAAGTGGCAGAGCTAGGATTGGAACATAGGCAGCCTGGCTTCTGAATTCATACTGGTGAAATTTTCATTGTGGTAATTCCTACCTGAATCCATTTTACTTATTGATAATCCACACCCAGCTTGTTTCTCGGGAGAATTGGAGCTGGCTCCCAATATAGGCACAGGGTAGCTAAAGTCAAAATGAGAGAGAGCAGAACTTACATTGAGAAAGAGAATGACCATTGCTCCTGAAACCAGGGGGTGAGGTGCTCACAGCAGCTGGGGGATAACTTGAGCACTGAACTTCCTGGCAGTTGAGGCAAAAGTGGAAATAGTGGATTCAGCAGGTGAAAGGAAGCTCACTTGCTATCAGTCAGGGGCCAGTGGTTAGGGGAGGGAAACTCCTCTCCCACCAAAAGGGTTGTAGGGTCAGGTCTTCATTTCTGCCCTATAGTGCCTGGGGCTTCTCTGGGAGCCAGTCAGTGGTATATTATTTTCAGGGTGGATAGAAACCAGGCCCCAGTGAGCTAGTTCCTATGACTCAGAAGCTGGTTGCCTCTGCAGGGGTCTCAGGCAGTCTGCCCTCTTGTCCATGTGATTTGCCACCTCATGGTAATAAGGGTAACACCCATTGCGCGGGCACTGAACACGCTGCAGGAGGTGAGCTAGTAGCTTAACACACATTTCAGTTTACAAACACTTTCCATATTATGAAACAGAGGCTCAGAAAAGCAAAGTGACTTTTGGCCAGGGTCACACACAGTTCAGATGCATCAGGGTGGAGGTTTCCATCCCGATCCCCCTGACCCAAGGCCCATGGCTCCCTCTACAGCATGCCACCTCCTGCAGGCTGCTATTCACTCTGCTTGGCTGGTGATGAGGACCTAAGCTTCGAAGGGGCCCTACGCTCTAGGGTATGGCTTATTTGGAGAAGCAGGTTTCCTGATTCCAGTCTGGACTCTGTCCGTTGTACTTGCTGTTCCCTCCTCTGTCACCTCTTTGTCCCAGCCTGCCTCATCTTGGCCCACTGTCTTTTCTGGAAAACAGGGAGAATTTCCCAGCTTTGTTGGGGAAGTTCTTGTGCCACTGTATCATCCGAGTTGGAATGAGTGATTTATTTTTTCTTTCCTGGTACATTGTAAATCCCAGTAGAAGACTAAACATACCCTTGATGGTGTTTATTCCTGCAGATGAGGCCCAGCTGGGGAGGTGGGACTTGTCTGAGCCTGAAGGAAAAAGGCCTTGAAGGAGATGGAGCCTTGGACCTCCTGGCAGGTGGTGGGAGTGAGCCTCTGGGCTCCCACTGACGTGGTCTCCGGGGCTGCCATCTGTCCTTCCTGCCCCCCTCTCCCAGCAGCCTCTATTCCCAGGGCAGGAAAGGGGAGGCTGGCAGCCTTGGGCAAGGCACAGAGCCTCTCATGTCTTGGATTTTGCTTCTATAAATTGAGGAGAATAAACCTGCCTGGCCTTCCACCCCCATCCAGGATGAAGTGAACACAGACTGTGACACTTTTATAAAATATAAAATGGTGGCCAAGAGCCTTGACTCCAGAACCAGGCTGCCTGCATTGGAATCCCTGCTCTGAGACCCTGGTCGAGTCACTCAGCCTCTCTGTGCCTAGTTTCCTCATTTGTCAAATGGTAGTCATCATACAGATCCACTCTCCCTTATCTGCAATTCTGACATCCAAAAACACTTTAAAAACCAAAAATAGCATTTGAAATTCATTTGGTGGCACAGTCAACCCTGAATGGAAGCAAGGCTATTTGTAATCTTTGTTTACTCCATCCAGGTGTCCCTCAGGAAAAATAAAGGGGAGTACTTTTGGGGTGCTGCCCAGACCCCGCTGGGGTGTGACATATCCCCCCAATTCCTTTCTAAAATCTGTGAACATTTCTCGATGTCAGAGTCCCAGCAGGCAACCTCGCAGCACTGTGGGGAAGAGGGAGAGCATAGCACCTGGCCCCGAGCAGGTGTTTGCTGGCATCATTCAAGTGTTTGTTATTATTGCCACAATTGTGCCTGGTATGGGCTCAGTAAATGGTGGCTGTTCCTGTTGTCACCGGTATTAGTATTAGTATTAGCAAGGGCTGTGGGAACCAGTGTTGGGGTGTGAAGTTAATATCCCTCTGGCTCTGTCCTCATCTGATTGTCCATCCAGCCTCTGTTCAGTGGGCACAGCCCAGGTCTGGGGTTCAGGGCCCTATGTTCTAGGGTAGGCTTTGCCACTGATTGCTGTGTGGCTTCAGACAAGTTACCCAGCCTCTCTGAGCTGTAAGTGACCTCTTAGGCCATTCCTAGCTGTGATAGTCTGGGAGTCTTACTGTTCCCTCTAGGCAGTGGAGGGTAGAAGGTGTCAGAAGGAAGGAAGTGAGTTTCTACAGTTTCCTGTGACGTGCTGGGTTTAGGCCATTCCTAGCTGTGATAGTCTGGGAGTCTTACTGTTCCCTCTAGGCAGTGGAGGGTGGAAGGTGTCAGAAGGAAGGAAGTGAGTTTATACAGTTTCCTGTGACGTGCTGGGCGCTGGGCTCAGTGCACTCACACAGGCCATACTGCGAACCTTCCCAACAATCTTTGCAGGTGAGGCCACTGAGGCTCCGAGAGCATGTGTCAGGGGCAGAAGTGGTTGGGCTGGACTGCTCCCCAGAAAGGTTGGTCAGGAGAACAGTGATTCCATCTCAACAATCTTTGCAGGTGAGGCCACTGAGGCTCCGAGAGCATGTGTCAGGGGCAGAAGTGGTCGGGCTGGACTGCTCCCCAGAAAGGTTGGTCAGGAGAACAGTGATTCCATCTCTCCTCCTCCCCCTTCTCACCCAGGAAACCCACAGCACCAGTGTGCACATGCCCTCATGGCACAGGTGCTGGGCTGGGTTCCTCGGGGACAATACAGTTCTCTGTAAGTCTGCTTGCTGCACTAGGAACTCCCTAATCTGCTGGCTCGGGTTTCTCCAGCCTGAGACAGGGAGAGATGACCTTTCTCTTCCCTGTTAGGAAGGGAGAAGGAGGCATCCAGGCTGCCCCTCTGGAAAGGAACCGTGAAGAGGAACGGGGTAGGGGGGAGCTTACAGGTCGCTGAGGGGACATGACATGGGCTCTTGCTGACTTCCGGGGTAGCTGATTATGTGGACTGCATGCAGTCAGGCTTTCAGGAAAAGCTCAGGTGGTCATGAAGAGTAAACACCCACCAACTTCATGGCCAAGGACCCTCATTTCCTATCAGGATGCCAGGATGAAGCCTCAGAGCTGGTGTAACTGCATCCCAGAAAACAAGCTGGGCAGCGCCGCCTGTGGGAAGCCTGGAGAGAGGATGGGACGATGTGGATCCATTCCTTTGCACTTGGGGTGCCTCATTATAAGGGACATTTGACACTTTAGAGTAAAGATCATGGAGAGAGGTTTGACTCCATCCTAGGAGTGGGCAATGGAGCCTGGAAAATGACCCTGGGGAAGAGGGGTAATGTTACCCTGGAGATGTGGAATGGTCTCAAATATCTCATCAATATTTGTCCTGGGAGAGAGGGATTTGATTTGTTCTGTGTGGTCCCAGCTGGGACTTAGGGGTTGGGGGAGAGGCTGTGAACTAATACAAGAGGGTGGAAGTCATTTGGGCATGACTAAAATGAATTGCTTGTATCAAGAGCCCCCCAAACCCTGCAATGTGATGTTGCATGAGGTGCTGAGTTCGCCATCACGGGGAGCATTTAAGCAGAGCCTGGAAAAGTGTGGAAGGACTCTTACATCTGGTGGACTCAGAGGTCTCTTCTAATCCTGACTCTCTTTGAAGAGTCACACTATGAGGTGAAATAAAAGCACAGCATTGGGGTGAGGGGTGGTGAATAGAGTCACCCAGAGGAGGATGGGATCTCGGGTCATGTGGAGGTGGGGGTGGCTTGCCATCGTTGAGATCTCAGGGCTCTGGAGCTGCACTGATCAGGGTCATGGTCATGTCTCTGCTGCTTGCTTGCCATGTGATCTTGGGAAGTTTTTCCAGCTCTCTGTGCCTCCAATTTCTGTTCTTGCACTGGATATAAACTACACAGTTGGTCTTGGTCAGGACTCTCTGCTGCATGTGACACAAACCTAGCTGAAAGTGTCCAGAGCCAGCTGGAGGCTTAGCTGGATCTAGGTCTCCAAAGGCTGCTGCCAGGACTGTCCTTCTCCATGGCTTGGCCCTGGTCTTCTCCACTGGCTTCCTTCTCAGATGGGCTGTCCCCAGTGGAGCCTGAGGTAGGCTCAAGTCCTCATCCCACCACACTGGTGGAAAGAGAGGGACCATGTACGTTATCATGGGTCACAAGTCCATTCCTGACCACTCACTGTGCCAGGGTGTACAAGGCACTAAGTAGCAGCAAGGGTCAGGGCCTCCCCAGCCACATAGATGCTTGAGGGTGGTTATCCTCAAGGAAGGGATCTGCTGTTTGAAGATGAAGGGGAAATGGGTGCAGGAGGGCCCAAACAATAGAGTGGTTCCTGCAGGGATGAGTGTGATAATGAAGGTCTCACCCTTCCTCTCTGCTCTTTCTTGTGTCAGTAGCTACCTGGTTGCCAGGATGATCTCCCTGGGCTCCCAACACAGGTGTCCTGGGCATTGGGATGCCAAGGTATCTGGTCCGAGCTCAACCAGCCCCTGTGGCGCTGGTCCCTGTGGCCTGGCTGTGGCCCTCAGCCACATTCTAGACTGGAGGATGATGTGATGTTTCCATGGAAACCACCCAGCCTCAGTGGAAACCACCTTTATCCATCATCGTCTCATTTTAGGGGGCCTGGGAGGGAAAGAGGGAAGTCTGGGCTGCTGTGACAACCACACTGTGGTATAAATAGAGCCTGAGGCGAGCCAGTAGTGAAGGCACTAGGTGGGTGAGGAAGGATGTGGGAGAGGTAGCTCTCTGCACAGATGCTTCTGGGGACCCCTCCTTTCCACGCCCTGGGGATCATTCACTCACTGGGGACTGGAGGTGGAGCTGAGGTCTCAGAGCAGAAAGACCCAGGTTCTGCAGGCAGACAGCCCTGGCTGTGTGACTTGGGCAAACCACTTAGCCTTTCTGGGTGCCAGTTAAAACTGCTTTGACCTACTTCAAGGCATGGCCATGTGGTTTAAATGCCAATAAAACTTCATGGGTAAAAATTTGGTTCTGGAATAGGACCTCAGTTCTTCCACATGTCGACTCTGTGACCTTGGGCAAGTTAACCTCTCTGGGCTTGTTTTCTGCACCTCTGTAATGAGAGAATGGAGTCAGTACCTGGGCTACAGGTCTGCTGTGAGGATTAAATTGAGATAATACATTAAAAGGTCTTACCACGGTGCCTGGTACATAAGAAGCGTTTGATAAAAGTTAGCTACTGTTCGTGTTGGATTCATTACTGACAGGAAAGCTTTGTAAATTGTAGAACTCTTTATGAGTTAAAAAAAAAAAAACTTTATTGGAAGGAGTAAAGAGTAGTCATGGGGGCCGGTTCCCCAGGGCTAATCAGGGGAGTGAGCGGGAGCCAGGGCTGCAGGTCTATTGTCCTCTGAGCCCAGCACTCGAGGGCTCTTCATGGGGGGCTGGAGGAAGACCCCCTCACGGGTTCCCTCAGAGCCAGACTCTGAAACCCTTTGCCTGGAAGCATCTGTCCCATCTCTCCAAATTCCTCTTTCTCAGGAACCCAGTGGGAGCTGTGTGGCCTTCCCCTCAACGCCTCCGCCCTCTCTCGGGTCCCTCACCCCAGGTTCCTGCAGTGAATGCAGGAGACATGACCAGCCTGTCTGTGCTGTGTGCCTGGGAAGGCCCCTGGGCAATGTCCACAGGAGTGGCCAGGGCTGGCTCTTGGAGGCCCATCTCCCAGCTGAGTCTGGGCTCATTGGCTGGCCGAGGGAGCCCTGTCCTCGGCTCTCCAGGCTGGTTTCGGGTTTGTCTCCCTTTGCACAGCTGACTTGTTCCTGAAGAGCTGCTTGAGTCAGGTCCTCTGTTCAAGGCCCCAGGGAGAGCCCTCTAGAGTCAAATCCTTTTGTTCCCTGAACCCCTCGTCTGTCTTGTTTGTAAATCAGTGCTTTTTCTATGGCGGTGCTTCTCCCCACAGAAGAGACCCTGACTTCCTGAGCAGGGTGAGGGGCCAGCACAGTCAGGATGAGGATTTGGGGGAGCCCCAGGGCAGACAGCCAGGTCACAGAAGGATGTCTAAGCCTGTCCCTTGGGTGATTCCACAGTCCCAGGCCGGGCAATCTTGGGGGTCCCTGAATGTGCCTGCCCTGCAGTCTCAGGGCCCTATTCTGAAAAGCTGTACTCGGTTCATGGAAGAAGGGAGTTGGGCCTAGCTCTCCTTCTGTCTGTCCTTCTCTACGAGGTAGGGTGGTAACAGCTGTACCTCATGGGAGGCATGAGGATTGACTCACAAGGGAGAGAGCACGGGTACCACTGTGGCACGTAGCAAGTTGCGGTGGTTATGGCCGCACTTGTTGTTCATGTACACTACATGCCTACCCAGTGCCAGGCTTCACTCTAGCCACTGGGGACTCTGTAGTGAGCACACCAGATATAGTCACTGCCCCCACGGAGCTGACGTTCCAGCGGAGGAGAAACACAATAAACCCCGAAAACAAATGACCCAGTGCCAGGCTTCACTCTAGCCACTGGGGACTCTGTAGTGAGCACACCAGATATAGTCGCTGCCCCCACGGAGCTGACGTTCCAGCGGAGGAGAAACACAATAAACCCCGAAAACAAATAAGCATATGACATCAGCACTGTGAAGAAAAATGCAGCATGCTCATCCTTGCAGGAGAGGGAGGGCCTGGGTAGTTGCACAGGGGATGGAGAAGGGTTGGCATTTTGAAGAATGGTCCAAGAAGGCCTTTCTGAGGAGGTGACATTTGAGCAGAGCCCTGCAGGAAGCAGAGGAGGGAGCCATGTTAATATCTAGGGGAGGAGCGTTCCAGGCAGAGGGATCAGCAAGTGCAAAGGCCCTGAGGCAGGAGCCTGCCTCGCACAAAGACCACAAGGAGCCCTGAGTAATTGAAGCAGAAGCAAGAACAGGGGAAATGAGGTCTGGGAAGAGCAGGGACAAATGGTGTAGGGCCTTGTAGGCCATCCAGAGGGTTTTCAGCAGTAGTGTGGAAAGAGCCATGGGCTGGTGAGTACAGAATAGACCGCAGGGTGGGAGAGGTTGGCACTGACTGCATTGAGCACCCAGGAAGCACCAAGAAAGTGGTTGGAATGAACACTGAAACGCTCTTGAGCTGTGAGCATGTCCCCAGCGTTGTTCGGGAGACAGAGTGAGGCAATTTAAGTAGGTGTGGCCAAGGTGGGCCCGGGTTTCAGGAAATCTGAACCTGATCCTTGCCCTCTCCTCTGCAGCTGAAACAGGAGATGGGCAACATCGTGATAGACCTCATTCGGAACTACAATGAGAGCCATGAGGACAGCCTGCAGGAAGCCTGGGACTACGTGCAGGCTCAGGTATGGGCCACGTGAGGCTGTCTGGTCTGTGTGTGTCAGTGCATTTGGGGCCCTGTGCACTCATGTGTCTGGATCCAGTCATCAGCAGTGCCTGTATGTGCCTGAAAGAGAGAATACATTAGTGAGTTTGTGTGTGTGTGTCTCTACTGGGGGCAGGGGACTCCTGAGCAGCCCCTGCCTGGCGCCTCAGCCAGCACCATATCTCCTCCCTCAGGAAGCCCAGAGTCTTGGAGGCAGCTCCATGGCTTGTGGTGCCCCCATTTGGCACCGGAGCAGGGGGCCAACTGTCAACCCCCTCCTCTTGAGCCTGGAGAGTGCTGGGAGCCCCTCCAAACTGGGTGCTGAGTGAAGTTCCAGTGGTTACCTCTGGGGAGGGTGTTAACTGGGGAGGTGCCCAGAGAATCTTCTGGTGTGAAAGGGATGTTTTATCCAAATCTCGATCTGGGTGTGTGGACATATGTAAAAATTCATCAAGCTGAATTGTGCACTTTAATGTATGTGTATTACACCTCGATAAAAGTAAGAAAAACCAACTGATGGATGGACGGACTGACTGCTAACCAACCGACTGGCTGACACTGACCAACTGACCGATCAACCAGTTGACTGGCTGGCTGACTGACTAGCTGGGTTCCCAGCCTGCCTCGATGGTGAACCAGTGGCCACACACACAAATGGACCTCAGTGATCAGGTCCTGACTCCCCCTTCTGTGGTCCCAGATGCTGTGCGTGTCCTTGGCCGGGACCTTCCCTCTCTGCCTGCAGCTTCCCCTCTCTCCTGTGAGGGCGCTGGACGCATGGTCACTTGGGACCTGCTGGCACCTTAGGGAGAGGAGCAGCAAGAGAAAGCCTGAGTCTGCAGCACCAGGAGAATTTGGAGACTGGAGTTGGGACGTGCTGTCCAGGCAACATGGACACGGCCATTTTCAGAGCTGTGCAAGGGGAGGGCGCTGTTTTCTGGTCCTGACAGAGATCAGCTGTGGGGGCTATGTCAGCTGGAGGGCTGGGTGCGTGCAGGGAGACATTTTGGTTACACCTGTGGTTTGACCCACTATTGCTGAGACCCTTTGCTGGGAATAGAGGGAACTGAATGTCCCTCTTGATGAACAAGTGCCATCCTTCAAGGAGTCTGGGGGAGAGGTGAGTCTCTTGGGAGGTGGTGAGTGTCCCACCATGGGAGGTTGATGGCTGGTTGGGGGGTTCCTGCAGCAGCAAGGCCTCTAGGTGATTCCGATGTCCATCAGATGCTGCTTGGGATGGTGGTTTGGGAAGCAGGCTGTGATCTCTTCTTAGACTTGCTTTCCTCCCTTCACCTGGGACCCCTCCTCCCCTCTCCCCCCTCCCTGTGAAGACTGGTATGGAAGCTTCTGTACCCATTGGGTTATTGGGTAATCACTCTTTCACCATTCCCCTATGCATTGCCCCTCCCCAGCATGTTGAAATCAAATGTGTTATGCCCCATTAAAAGAAAAAAAAAGAAAAAGAAATGAAAAGAAAAAGAGAGAAAGCAGTCTGTGAGTCAGGCTCCCGAGTGCTGGGGTATTAACTCTGCCATTTCCTAGCTACACCTTTGCCGAGTCTCAATTTCCTCATCTATAAAATGGGGCTATTGATCCATGCTCACGTGAGATGCATTTGAAAAGCTCATGGCACTTAGGCAGTGCCTATTATGTGGCACTTTGGTGATGATGCTATTCATCATCCACAACCAGTGAGACACAGGGTGGAGGTGGCATGTGCTGCTGGGGACAGACCTGAGTATGGGGTACAACAAGGGTCAGAGCAATGGAACCCCTGGAAAGGAGGGCTCTGCTGGTGCCACAGCGGGCCAAGGAGAGCTGCCTCATTTTGCTTGGGTGTGGGGGAGCCTGCGGGTGCCCTCCAGCCCTGCAGATCTGTGTGCCTCTCAGAGATGCCAGCCTTTTCTGCCAGAGAGGAGGCAGCCAGGCCACTAGAACATGAACAATAAAACCTGGGTTAGAAACTCTGCCTGGAGCCAGAGCGTTCCTGAGTGTGCCTGACATGCCCCCTGCTGGCCACTCCTGCTAGTCTGGGACTTAATACCCCAAGACAGCAAGGAAGCTGTTCGGGAACTGACCACTGCTGGGGACTGGGGCAGCAGGTCACCCATGCCATCCCATTTAACCCTCAGGGACCCTAGCATAGTAGCTATTAGCACACAGAGGCTTCTTTCGGCAAATAGAGACCCAGAAGTCTTTTTCCCTCTGGAGCTAGAGCATTTTTTCCTTTAAAACATTAGAATTAACCATGTCTCTTTTTTCACTTTGGCAACCAGGAAGCTCAGAGCCAAATCTCAACTCCGGCACACGCTTAGCACCTAAAAGTAGACTGGCCCTTACTGAACTCTTACTGTATTCTCCAGACCTGTGCTGGACGCTTTGCCTGTCTCGTCCCATGTAGTCTTTGTGGCAGCCCTGTGAGTTAGGAAACTTTGTAATCCCCATTTTGCAGATGAGAAAACTGAGGCCAGTCCCTTGATTGAGGTTGCTCAGCTAGTAGGTGGCAGAGCTGGGATTGAAGCCAGTAGGCTGACTTCCATCCCACTCTCTGAACTGTATGCTATCTGCTCTCTGTGTCGCACACCTATGCTTTGTCTTTCAACTTGAAATTCCGTCCTCCTCTGCTTTGTTTTTGCTGGTCCTGATTTTTTGTTTTGTATTGTATCGATAATTTATGGTATGTTTTCCAAAACACACCATAAAGCTAAAATGAAACATAAACTCTAGTCCTGACTGGGACCAGGGGGCCTGGAAGTGGCAGATCTGAGCCTCTGTCCTGGGGAGGCCCCGCCACTGCCAGGAGAGTGGCCTGCCTGGGAAGGGCAGTGGGAATAAGCAGCCTGTCCCCCTCTTTGTCCAGATGAATTGCTGTGGCTGGATAAGCTTCTACAATTGGACGTACAATGCTGAGCTCATGAATCACACTGAGGTCACCTACCCCTGTTCCTGCAAGGAAGAGGATGACAAGGGGGAAGAGGATGACAGCTACATCATAAGGAAGGGCTTCTGCGAGACCCCCGGCAATAGCACCCAGAGTGGCAACAGCCCTGAGAAGTGGCCTGTGTACCAGGAGGTGTGTGGAGGGCTGTGGTTCAGTGATGTGGGGACCATCTGGGCTCAGGGACACCTTTGGATTGAGACTTAGGCCACCCAGCCTTGCCTGGGCTACTGCTCAGTCCTACCTCCCTTCATTTAGTTTCTCCCTTTGATTCATTTGTTCATTCGTCATTTGTACCTTCATTTACTTGTTCATTCCTTCAGTGAACACATGGAGCCCTCTCTGCGGGCCCTCTGGGTGGGGGCGAGTCCTCTTGGTGGTTCTGCCTGAGGGGGTGGGGAGCATGATGTGGGGTGACCGGCTGTGTTCTCCCCTTGCAGGGTTGCATGGAAAAGGTGGAGGCGTGGTTGCAGGAGAACCTGGGCGTTATCCTCGGCGTGTGTGGGGGCATCGCTGTCATTGAGGTCTGGGTCCCCTCCCCTTTGGTCCTTCCTTAGGCTCTGTCCTCCTGGATTGTCTCTGCCCTACCAATGTCCTTGGGGAGGCAGAGACCTGCAGGGCAAGAGGCCCATCAGCTTCTAGAGGCCCTCTGGCCTGAGCACTGTCCTGCTCTGTGACATTGGACAAGATGCTGGCCCTCTCTGGGCCTCCCCCTGCTTCCTGCATCACAGGGTAGTTATGAGGCTTAAGTTGAGGATCCTCTTAATCCGTATCCAAACCTGTGTGTTAACCTGGATGGCGAGGCTAGAGCCTCTGTGGGCCTGGGCAATTCAACCTCCCTCTGACTCTTTATCTCTCCCCTGACAGCTCCTGGGGATATTCCTGTCCATCTGCTTATGCCGGCACGTCCGCTCTGAAGACTACAGCAAAGTCCCCAAGTATTGAGGCAGCTGCTGTCCTCACGTCCCTTCCCGTTCCCCAACCTCAGGGCTTCCAGGGCTCTCCCTGGCTCCCTCCTCCAGGCCTGCCTCCCTCCTCACTGCCAAGGCCCCTTGTCCATCCTTTGCTGGCTGGAAGCAGGGCTTTCTAGGGCCTGGCCCCCTCCCCCTACCTTTCTGCTGCCAGCCTGGAGCCCAGGCTGTTCTGTGGCTCTCAGCTCACTGCCCTCCAGGGTTCTCTTAGCAACTCAGAGGAAATGCTCCCTGCAGCATCCCCATGCAGGTAGGCTGGGTCTCCACCTGCCCTCAAGGCTGTGTATATTGTATAGGGGAAAGTGTATTAAAATTGGGGGGTGGGGTGGGATAAGGAACCCTGGGCTGTCACGGGACTGCCCACTGGGTGGGTCAACTCTTTTTCCACTATGATGCTTATATCTTTGGTTTTTCATATTTTTATTGAAGGTAGTGGGAGAGGGTGGGCTTTACCTGACATTAAGGGACAGCACCCTCTCCTAGGCCTGGCATGGCCCATCCAGGCAGCTCAGATCAGCCTGGGCCATGCTGTAGGGGCGGAACCGAAGTGAGCTCAGCTGAAGGGGTCTGCCTGAGTAAGGGGATCTGGCCTGGCTCTGGGCTGCTTAGGGACAGAGAGCCCTGCATTCTCCAGGATCCTGAGCTGTCCAAGGAGGAGGGGAGGAGGACATCTTCTCCTGGGAGAAGCTAGGCTGGCCTTTCCTGGCAAGCTGTCCTCTGAGCCCCCAGAAGTGGGGTGGGTAAGGCTGTGCCTTGTAGGGGTAGTGGGGAGGGGCTCTGTGTGCACAGTTCTATAAAACATACTCAAGATTCAAAGACTGACTATTAAAGAGGGTTTGTAACAATCCAGTCTGAGATGGTAAAGATGCTGCTTCCCAGGACGGGGCAGGACCAAAAGGGAGACATGTGAGCACAGCAGCTGGGCCTGCTGGAAAGAGTGGTGGGTCCCTCGCTGCTGCCCTAGGAGCATCTCCGGCCCTGCTCAGCCTGCTACATGAGGAGCATAATGGTCCTGGTCCTTGGTCAGCCTGCCTGGCTGCTGGGGTGCCTGGAGTTTGATTTTTGTGTTAAAACAGGCATAGATCTTACCTCTCGATTCCTGCTTCTGACACCAGGGTACAAGTGCCCCAGAAGGTGCACAAAAGTGGGCTGGCAAGGGTTCAGATGCCCATACCAGCCAGCTGCACACACACAAAAGTGGGCTGGCAATGGTTGGAAGGGGCAGTGAAGCCACAGAATAAACTTGGCCTATCTTTCTAGAACACTCATTTTTTACAAAGATCTGTAGAAGGAAACATATTCATACAAGTAAATATGATGAGTGAGATGTGCAGAATTTAGAGGCCCTTTAAAGATGAAATATGAGATTCTTGTGCCGGCTCTTACAGCTGAGCCCATCACACCCCCTGCCCAGTGTCACAAAGCCCAGAGGTGTGTGGATGCTCAGCCTTTAGAGGTAGCACTCTTTGGGTGGGTGGGATGGAAGGCCAGGGAAAAGGCAACTAGGAGAGCACTTGCCCCACCTCTCCTCTTCCCTCACTTCTCCAGTTCACTGGAGGAAGAGGAAGGGGTGCAGCAGGGGGACTTTGATCTCCCTGCAGTGGGGTGGGCAAAGCAGGGGATGGGTGGTGTTTCAGCAGGAACCTCCAGGGGGCGCTGCTGCATCGGCCTAGGAGCCCAGCAGAACCCAAAGTTGCCCTGGTTCCTCCAGGTGCTTCCCCAGCCCTAGGCCTGCAGCTCTCTCCCTTTGGTGCACTTATGAAAATGCAGATTCCAGAGCTCAAGAAGTCTGACCAGCAGATCTGGGATGGGGGCAAGAAATCTGCATTTTTTGCAGGCTTCTGAGATGATTCCTGAATTGCGGTGCTTTAGAGTCCCGGGTCCTAGTGAGATGTAACCAGAAACTAGCTTCCCCAAAGACAGATGGGATGAGGGTGTCTGGGCCATAGAGCCTGTCCTCAGCAAGGAAGAGGCACACCTTAGGGACAGTCTAACTCTTACAAGAGATTTTCTGTGGCTGAAATTCAGAGCAAACCATGGATGAGGGTGTCTGGGCCATAGAGCCTGTCCTCAGCAAGGAAGAGGCACACCTTAGGGACAATCTAACTCTTACAAGAGATTTTCTGTGGCTGAAATTCAGAGCAAACCACTTTTAGGCCTCTGGGTGGCACCAGGTATTGCACTGGGGGCTGAGGAAGACTTAAGCTCCCTAGGGCTGTTCTCGGCCACATCCCACAACCGGGGACTCTCCCTGCAGCTGCTTGTCATGTTCCAGGGCTGGGGGCTCTGAGTGAAGCCGTTCCAGTTTATTTTATTTATAACCTGCCTCGTTCAACAAAGGAAGCACATATAATGAAATATAAAACATAACAGGGAAAATATAAATTTATGAGGAAGTGTAGGCTGGGGTGAAATAAACACAGCTGAGTTGTCCATGAGGTTACTTACCTACTGATGGCAAACACATGCTGTGCACGGCGTGCGCCCTCTGTGGCCACGCCCCCAGCAGCCATCACTAATTGGTCACAGTTCTCATTTTCTTACCCCAGATGCACCCTGGCCATGCTTACAGCCAACGTCACTCATTGCAGCCTCAGACTTCTTCTCAACTCAGCACTATCTATCAATCTAGTCGGGATGCAAAATGAAAGCAGTTGCCAACCTTGAACTCTTGTTGTGTTGAACTATATATAATTTTGCCTCTGAGCTTCCTGGTGGCCAAAGGGAAAAAAAAAAAAGGAAAGCTTTGTCAGTTATATAGCTCTCATTTCCCAAGGTGTCCTCATGCTTAGCTACTAGGAAAAATGTGGCTGGCTGGAATCTAGAATTCATGACTACCCCCAAACACAAAAACCTTGATAGCCCTTCATGGTGGGAACAAGAAAAGTCATAGGCCCAAAAAGCAAAAAAGAGCCCACGGTGTGCTCATCCCTGTGCTGGTTATTAGCAGTGGCCACAGAAGCTGTGCTGTTTGCCAAGGAGGAGCCCAGTGAATGCCTGTGAACAATTAGGCAACAGTTTTACATAGCAGTGATGCTGGATAGCACACTCTCTGTCCTAGCCTGCATGATGTACGCCTATGTTAGTTCACTCACTACAGTCCCCTGAGGTGCGTGATCATTATTATCTCCATCTTACTGCTAAGGCTAGTGAAGAACAAGAGGTTAAATGATTTTCTCAACATTCTGCTGTTTCTAAGGGGGAGCTGGGAGTCATACCCCAGCTATCTGGTTGCACAGTCTGGAGCTGCTACCAGCCCCTAAACCCTAGTGCCTCTTCGCGGCAAGCAAAAGCAGGGCAGATGGCAAAGCAGTCAGGATCTGTTCCACGTTTACTGTCTGTCCATCTGCACCATGGGGAGCCCTACGTGCTGCCCCTGCCCTGAGGATGGGCTGGCAGAGGAGGAGAGAGCCTGGTGGGCAAAACAAGGAGGCTATAGTAAAGTCAAGAGACAAACCTCGCCTCCTGGCTGCAGGCCGGGACCTGCATCAGACAAGGAGAATCTGGGGCTTCAGCTGGACTTGGAGCTGTGTGGAGTGGGCAGGGGCTGACTCAGCTTAGAGGTCCTCAGGTGCCCACGCAGCAGCGTCCACATCAGGCCTCAGGGAGGTTCGTAGCTGCCCAAGGGAGGGCCCAGGACCTGATTCAGGCAGACTGAGCTCAAATGGAGGCTCTGGCTCCTCGATATATTGGGGAACATAATTTCACGTAATAACTTCGTATAGCATACATTATACGAAGTTATACGAGTGGCCACAGAAGCTGTGCTGTTTGCCAAGGAGGAGCCCAGTGAATGCCTGTGAACAATTAGGCAACAGTTTTACATAGCAGTGATGCTGGATAGCACACTCTCTGTCCTAGCCTGCATGATGTACGCCTATGTTAGTTCACTCACTACAGTCCCCTGAGGTGCGTGATCATTATTATCTCCATCTTACTGCTAAGGCTAGTGAAGAACAAGAGGTNCACAGAAGCTGTGCTGTTTGCCAAGGAGGAGCCCAGTGAATGCCTGTGAACAATTAGGCAATAGTTTTACATAGCAGTGATGCTGGATAGCACACTCTCTGTCCTAGCCTGCATGATGTACGCCTATGTTAGTTCACTCACTACAGTCCACTGAGGTGCGTGATCATTATTATCTCCATCTTACTGCTAAGGCTAGTGAAGAACAAGAGGTTAAATGATTTTCTCAACATTCTGCTGTTTCTAAGGGGGAGCTGGGAGTCATACCCCAGCTATCTGGTTGCACAGTCTGGAGCTGCTACCAGCCCCTAAACCCTAGTGCCTCTTCGCGGCAAGCAAAAGCAGGGCAGATGGCAAAGCAGTCAGGATCTGTTCCACGTTTACTGTCTGTCCATCTGCACCATGGGGAGCCCTACGTGCTGCCCCTGCCCTGAGGATGGGCTGGCAGAGGAGGAGAGAGCCTGGTGGGCAAAACAAGGAGGCTATAGTAAAGTCAAGAGACAAACCTCGCCTCCTGGCTGCAGGCCGGGACCTGCATCAGACAAGGAGAATCTGGGGCTTCAGCTGGACTTGGAGCTGTGTGGAGTGGGCAGGGGCTGACTCAGCTTAGAGGTCCTCAGGTGCCCACGCAGCAGCGTCCACATCAGGCCTCAGGGAGGTTCGTAGCTGCCCAAGGGAGGGCCCAGGACCTGATTCAGGCAGACTGAGCTCAAATGGAGGCTCTGGCTCCTCGTAGGCATGTGCTCCCAGCAGACCTCTTGGCCTCACCTTCCTCATCTGGACCCTGGGGATGTTACCAGAGCTGTGTGGGGCTCCATCTGGGACAAGGGGTTATGTAGAGCCCTCAGGAGGGAAACTGACCACATGTGATGGTTTCCCCTGGTTTTGCTCATCCCACATGCTCCAGTGGAGCAGACATCGTTCTGTCTCTGAGACTGTGGCAGCATAGGGCATGGGGCAGTACAGAGGCAAGGCTCTGCTGGAGTCGGGACAGAGGAATGCAGGTCCCTATGGGGGTGGCAGGAGAGTCCGGACTGCTAGATGAGTCCTTCAGTGACGTCTGTGGGTGTGGACCCCTCTCTTGATACCTGGGGAGAAGTAGGCACAAAGGGGGCTTGGGTGTTCCAGACAAGGATGGCTGCCCGGTTTAGCTCTCTGGGTCCCATCAGGTGCTTGGAGTTGGGGACGGTACCCAGGGTTGGCCCCTTTCTTCTCCCATGCACATCTCCCCTTCTCAACCCTCCTGGGCTTGGGTGGTGGGAAGAATGGGGGTGCTGGGAATGGCCCAGGAAGCCTAGAACTCCCAAAGGGCAGCAGCAGATGTTAGCTGGCAAAGAACAGAGCATGAATTATCGTTTGGGTGTGTCGGGCCCAGATGCCCGAGGCTAGCTCTGGGGCGGTGGTTGGGAGTCTTGAGAGGCTGGGGGCAAGAGAGACCTGATGTAACCACTGTCCCCGGCCACCTGCTGACCTCCCACCCAGATGGGGCCAGCTGGGGGGTATCAATACTGGGATCAGCTCCCTTTCAGGTTGTGGGGGGTGGAGAGTGGAGTCACAGTTGGTCCACCTGGCCTGTCCTCACAGGCCCTGTTGTTCTGGGTGAGGGCCCCTCACAGCTTCGCCTGCAGAGAGGGTATCCGACAGCTTCTTGGGATGTCTCTTCATAAATGCTTTCTAATCAACAGCCAGGGGACCTGGGTTTGAATCTAGCCCCACCTCTGTCTTCCTGGGTGACCCTGGGCCAGACAGGGTGCGGGTGGGCTCAAAAATGTGTTTGGAAGGGCCGGCCTGGTGGCGTACTGGAGAGTGTGCTGCTTGGGAGCACGGCGGTGCTCCCGCCGAGGGTTTGGATCCCATGTGGAGACCGGTTCTCGCTCACTGGCTGAGTGCGGTGCGGGCGCAACACTGAGGGTTGCGATCCCGTTGCCGGTCCCCGGTACCTGGGCCAGACAGGGTGCGGGTGGGCTCAAAAATGTGTTTGGAAGGGCCGGCCTGGTGGCGTACTGGAGAGTGTGCTGCTTGGGAGCACGGCGGTGCTCCCGCCGAGGGTTTGGATCCCATGTGGAGACCGGTTCTCGCTCACTGGCTGAGTGCGGTGCGGGCGCAACACCGAGGGTTGCGATCCCGTTACCGGTCAGTAAAAAAGACAAAAAGGAAAAAGAAAATGTGTTTGCAAAATATTTAAGACAGAAAATATCAGAAGTGATTGAGGGTGGGCTACATCCCCCAGGCCGCTTCCTCTGGCATGTCTGTCCTGCCTAGGGCTTCACAGCTAGAAGGTGCCAGAGCCAGGATGTGGACCCCAAGCATCTGACTTCAAAGACCACCCTCCTGGCTCCTGGGCCAACCCCAGGACTGTGTTTTGTTATCACACGTGGGCCCTAATGTATAAAATCTAATCACTGGAAGCATGGGACTTACTGGGCCCCTCATTCTGACCTCCTGGGGAGGACTCAGTCTCAGTCCCCAGCCTTTCCCCCAGGCCTATGAAGTGCTGGCAGGGAGGCTCTTTAGACCCATTTCTCTAATCCCTGAAGTGGCCCTGCAGCCAGTCATTGGCCCCAACCCACCTGGGCCTCCATCCCTTCCAGCCTCCCTCCCTGGGCTGCTGGGTCAGCTGAGATGCTGCTAGGCCTTCTGTGGGGGAGGAGGCCAGATCCAGGCCAAGGGATATGCTGTTCAGAGAACCGGCACCTGGGTATCAGCAGGCAGGGGGATGCAAGGTTACCCCTTAGCAGTGCCCACCACATTTCCCCAGGGTCAGCAGGAGCTTGCTCTCTGGGCTCCCTTGGAGCCATCTGCAATGCCTTGGAAGAGTCTGGGAAGTTGGACTTGGGGATGGGATTGACTGGCATGGGCCCTGACTGATGCAAATGGAGGCCAGGCTTGAGCTGGAACAGGATGCTTATGTGTGGATTAGTGGGAGGTGTGGGGGGCTCTGAGGGACTGGGCAGAATTGTCATCAACCTGTAGAGAAATAATCCACTATTTTTGGGCGGGGGGATTCTGGCAGCTGGCCAGTATGGGGATCTGAACCTTTGACATTTGTGTTATAGCACTATGCTCTAACCAACTGAGCTAACCAGCCAGCTGCTATTTTAATAACTGCCATGGCTGTAGGGGTTAGTATGGTTGTCAGCCCAGTGTGTGTGCAAGTGCACACGCATGCACACACACACGCAGAGGCCCTGAACCCCCTGAGTTCATTGCCAGCTATGAAGGGCCCCAGCTCTTCCCCCCTGAGACTAAGCTGCGGTGCTCTGTGATGGGCAGGAAAGGCTGAGTATCTGCCAGCCTGGCCTCCCGAGCCTGCCCTGGTAGGGCACCCGGCTACTGGTCCTGTCCTGTTTCCTAGCAGAGCCACCTCCAGCTCTTGCCCTGGGGTATTCCAGGTAAGCAAGTCACCCAACCAAGAGCAGCAGGGTGGGGGGGACAACAGTGACACTGGAGCAGCCAGCCACCAGTATACCTCTGGGGCCAGGGATGCCACCACCTTCTTCCCCTGCAGAGGCACAGAGACTGAAGTTGCCGCCCTGCCTCAGGCAAATGTCTGGCTCCTCTCAAACGTTTTCAGAACCTGTGGACTAAGGTTTGCTCATTCACTTGTTCATTCGTTCATTCATCCCATAAAAACTTAATGGGGATTATGTGCCGAGCACAGTTTAAGGCTCAGCAGTGAACAATACAAACCCTGCGCATGTGGCACCTGTATTCAATGAATACAGGGAATCTTACACACAGCACACATGCACACCAGCACACCCTTCCCCCCGACACATGGGTACACAACAGCGCACAGCTGCCAACTGCTGACAGCACAGTCTGAGCTGAGTGTCGCTGTGGGGCCCTGGGGGCCCATCCAAGGCCCATCCTGTGGAAGGAAGTAAAAGAATGGGCAGCGAGTGGGACAAACAGGAAAGGGCTGGAGGCGTTCATTGCTCAGCCCCTTCTCCTCCAGCCACGCTCTGCAGGGATCAGCCATTCCCTTGGCAGCCCTCCTTCCAGCTGAAATCGAATCAAATCAAAACAGCTCCTGCTCACGGGGGGTGACCGGTGACAAGGGACTGCATCTCTCAATCTCATCTGGACAATGGGGGCTATACTTCCCAACATCCAGTGTTCTCTTGGGAATCAAATGAGGTAGTGCATGCAGCAAGCTACTTCCCAGTGCAGCCTGTGTCCATGACTGGTCCTCAGCTTCAATAGGAGTCTCCCCTGCCCTGGGGATGGCCCTCCCGGGACAGGAATGAGGCACACAGGGAGAACTTTGGGCCTGACACCTGCATCGCAGTGGTGGCTGATTGGTCCAAGAGGCTGGGACTGTGCAGCAGTCTGTGCTCAGCCTCCTGGCCAGTGGGGAAGGTGCAGAACCAAGAGCAGCAGGGTGGGGGGGACAACAGTGACACTGGAGCAGCCAGCCACCAGTATACCTCTGGGGCCAAGGATGCCACCACCTTCTTCCCCTGCAGAGGCACAGAGACTGAAGTTGCCGCCCTGCCTCAGGCAAATGTCTGGCTCCTCTCAAACGTTTTCAGAACCTGTGGACTAAGGTTTGCTCATTCACTTGTTCATTCGTTCATTCATCCCATAAAAACTTAATGGGGATTATGTGCCGAGCACAGTTTAAGGCTCAGCAGTGAACAATACAAACCCTGCGCATGTGGCACCTGTATTCAATGAATACAGGGAATCTTACACACAGCACACATGCACACCAGCACACCCTTCCCCCGACACATGGGTACACAACAGCGCACAGCTGCCAACTGCTGACAGCACAGTCTGAGCTGAGTGTCGCTGTGGGGCCCTGGGGGCCCATCCAAGGCCCATCCTGTGGAAGGAAGTAAAAGAATGGGCAGCGAGTGGGACAAACAGGAAAGGGCTGGAGGCGTTCATTGCTCAGCCCCTTCTCCTCCAGCCACGCTCTGCAGGGATCAGCCATTCCCTTGGCAGCCCTCCTTCCAGCTGAAATCGAATCAAATCAAAACAGCTCCTGCTCACGGGGGGTGACCGGTGACAAGGGACTGCATCTCTCAATCTCATCTGGACAATGGGGGCTATACTTCCCAACATCCAGTGTTCTCTTGGGAATCAAATGAGGTAGTGCATGCAGCAAGCTACTTCCCAGTGCAGCCTGTGTCCATGACTGGTCCTCAGCTTCAATAGGAGTCTCCCCTGCCCTGGGGATGGCCCTCCCGGGACAGGAATGAGGCACACAGGGAGAACTTTGGGCCTGACACCTGCATCGCAGTGGTGGCTGATTGGTCCAAGAGGCTGGGACTGTGCAGCAGTCTGTGCTCAGCCTCCTGGCCAGTGGGGAAGGTGCAGCCAGGTAGGAGGGGCCATTAGAGGACATCTGAGCTGTGGGCGCCAACCCCATTCCCAACTGTCCCCTCTGACATCATTTCCCAGCACCTGCTGTCTGGGCTGGGGGAATGTCAGGCCCAGAGCCAAGCCCCCTCCCCCCAGCCCCCTAATGTTGCCTCAGATGCCTCAAGCAGCACCTCTGGGAACAGGGAACAGCTTCCTGCAGGATGCCGGGGCTGTGGGACAGCGGCAGGAACAGCCGGAAGTGCAAAGGGGCTGGTGGGGATGTGAGGATGCAAGGCAGGAGCTAGAGAGGCCCCAGCACCTCCTGGGGGCTGTGGGGACAGGAGGGGTGCTGGTGGCAGCCAACAAGAGTGAAAGGGTCTATCCTACACCCCTGCATCACACACCTAGGTGAGGCCAACTCAGGCTTCCAGGGTGACAGGGACCCTGCGATCCCAGCAGCCAGTCCTCTTGACCCAGGTTCATGAAGGACTCAGGTCCTTGGGGGTAGTGTCTGAACTCCTTCCACGGGGAGGCTGTACACAAACCTCCCTGGTGGGTAGATGGGGGTCTGGCGGGATGGGAGGAAAGAGGCCCTTCCCCAGAGGGGCAGGCGCCAAACCCAATGGAGCCCATGAAGAGAAGGGACAGACAGCAAGAATGATACAATGCTATGGGCAGGAGCTTAGCCAGTGGGGGGCTGGGAATAAGAGCTGGGCCAACTCTGCACGGCGAGACATGACTCAAGCAGGCAAAGGGGCACAGGGCAGGAAGGCGAGAGAGGGCATCAGGGCCCCAGCAGGCACGAGCACCCTGTCTCCTTCCAAATCATCACCACCACAGCAGCCACCACTTACTTAGTGTTAGCCTTTAACCCTGACAGCCCAGCAAGATGGACATGATGGCTCCCCCACCCCGCTACCATTATGGTTGTGAAAACAAAAACTTGGAAAAGTTAAGCCACTTGCTGCAGGCCTGCCCCAATGCACAAATCCAGAAGGAGTCATTCACATCGTAGTCTAAATAAATGGCTTCCCCTGCAATTGGCAGTGAACAGCCTGTATGATCACACATGGTTGGTGCAACTCAATCAAATCCAACTTTCCATCCAACAGCCCATGAATAACTATGGGCACCCATCTGTGCCAGGCACTGCAGAAGGACTTGGAGCTCACCAAGGCAGACAAGGTCCCTGAGGTTGTGGCACTTAGTCTAGTGGGCGGCACAAACAGTAAACACAAACATGAGCCAGAAAATGTGCCCCATGTTGGGAACACGGGACAGCAAAGATGATCAAGAGCCTGTCCCCACCCACCAGTAAGTGCTCAGGATAAGATGAAGAAGCTGGTCCCCAGGCTGGTTGCTGTCACCTGGTGTCCTCATTGCCTGAGACACTGTTGAGGCTGCTGCTCCACCAGGACATGGAGTGATAAATTTCCATCCACGGGCTGGCTGGCCCAGAGCTCAAGAAGATACCCAGGACCAATCAGAATGTGAATACAAATGAGAACCAGGCGCCCCTTGCCCCCCACGGGAACTGAGCTGGGCCTCCGGTCTATCCAACATGGGCAGGAAAACGTTTTCCAGGAGGCCAGGGGAAACTATCTGTAGCTCATGATGGTCTAAAATGCCTCATCAGGGAAAGTTTGATGCGTTTATTTGACAGCTGGGGCTGAGGGGTGGTCCAGGTGTGCTATGTGTATTTCCTTCCTCTGAGGACTGAGGGGGCAGGGACTCTACCTTGGGTGGGTTTATGAGATCCCTTGATTCCACGTGTGGGATGCATAGGCCTGGCTCTGCGTGGGGTCTGGTATCCATCTCCTCGGGGGGGAAAGGAATCTGAAGGTGGCAGCCTAGCTCTGACTGGGAGGTGGAGAAGGCAGTGGGAAGCCTTCTGGGAGAGTGACAGGCTTTCCTGCTGGTGTCACAGGGCAGAGTAAGCAGCTGAGGTACACTGGGAATCCAGAGACCTGGTCCTGTCCCAGGTGCCCCCAAATTAGCTGCACCATGGTCAGTTGTTTGCAAAAATGGTCACACCCCCCTTCCTGTATCTGCTCGCTGCAATAAGGCTATGCAACCAAATCCTCCCTGAATCTGGGCTGGTCTTGTGACTTGCTTTGGCCAACGGAATGTGGAGGAAGGGACAGTGTGCCAATTCTGAGCCTGTCTCAGGAGGTTTTGCACTTCTCACAGCCACTGCCATGTGAAGAAGCCCAGGTTAGCCTGCTGGAGGATAGGAGGCAAAGGGCCAGTCACCTGATCATCCCAGCCAGCAACCAACCCACCCTCAGAAGCAGAACCGCCCAGCCCACCTGCAGCCAACCACAGATACAGCAAAAGACCAGATGAACCACCAGCTGAGCCCAGCCTCAGTTGCTGACACACAGAATCATGACCCGATTAAATGGTGGTGATTTTAGGCCCTAAACTTGAGGATAGTTTACTACACAGCAATAGCTAACTGATTCAATGATGACCTTAGGTAATAACAATGATAGCTACCGTTTGCTGAGGGCCTACTGTATCCCAGCCCCAGCTCCATGCACTTGACATCTATTACCTCATTTAATTCTCACTGTAGCTCTGAGAGTTGGTATTTGGATCCTCACTTTACAGACAAGAAAACTAAGGCTCAGCCATGGGTCTGGTCTGAGGCTGCTGAACAGTAAGAGGCAGAGACTAGATTAGAACTGTTAAGCCTGTCTTCCTGGACTTGGTTTCTGAGTCTGCTTTCCAGACAAGCCTCAATATCAGAGAAAACCGGCAGCACTTGAGAGAATGTAATGTATTCTGCACACGGGAGCTGACATCATTAGGAATGTTCTCAGCCTTCCGTTCCCCAAGAATTATGCCCTGTCTCACCCTGCTCCTTTCTCACCCCCAGCCAGTGCCTCTAATTCCCTTGTGCTTTTGGAAAGAAACACAAAAGACACAGATGTTGGGATTATTTCTTTTTGATTCCACCCCGTATTTAATCAGCAAATATTATTTATTATGTGCTCATTTCCAGAGTGTTCTTTCTTTCTTGGACACATTTTCTGGGGCCCTATCGTATGCCACACCCTCACTCTGCCTAGGTGATCCTTACAGCAACACTGGGGTCGTTAGAATCATCCCCACTTTACAGGTGAGAAAACTGAGGTTCCAGAGAGGTGAAGTGGCCACCTGGAGCCACCTAAATCATAGGTGGCCAGGGCAGGGTTCAGTTCCAGGTATGGCTGAATTCAGGCAGGGTCTCTCTTACTCCATCACTACAACTGTGATTTTTTTAAAAAGGGATTTTGACATTTCCCTGGGCTCTGTATAGGGCAGATAGGGAGCTGGAAGCCTGAGAGGAGAAAGAACAGGTGGCAGGCTGCTGGAAAATATCCCCTAACTCTAAGAGCTGGCTGGCTCCCGGGTTGTGATGCTCAGGCCCTGGGTAATGCTGTGATCAGCAGCCGGCCACGGAGGAGGAGGCATGTGCCAGAGGGTGGAGAAATAGCCACAGGCTCCAACCTGCTCCCCTTGTGTCCACGGCCAACAGTCACAGCCATCCTTCATCCCCTCCCGCCCCACCACGCCCCTCTGCTTAGTGGCTGGCCCGCTGCCATCTTACACCACCAGGCACTGGGCAGTGCGCCTTGCCCTCCTGGCTGAACTGTTTACAAATGGGAAATTCAGGGAGAGTCCAGACTGTCTTCTCCCCCCAGCGCAACCACATCCCTGGATCCCTGGGCGGAGGGCAGTTCTTAGCCACAGGCCTCCCAAGGGTGCCTCCGTTAGGCTGGAAGCAGGCCCCCACCCAGTGCCCTGGCCAATCAGAATCTAGCTGTGAGAAGCCTTGGTGAGGCCCCAGAGCTCCAGCAGTGTGTGAGAGCAGGAGGGGTACAAGGAGAGAGGCTGAGTGGCCTGAGGATCATCTAGGCAATGAGGGGATCCCATATCCCACAACCACACATGGCTGCCTTTCCCTGGGGCAACGTGGTGCTAGAAGGATCCCCGCACTGGGGGCCTTTACTGGCTGCAAAACCTCAGACAAGTCACTCTGCCTCTCTGTGCCTCCATCATCCCCTATATCCCACAACCACACATGGCTGCCTTTCCCTGGGGCAACGTGGTGCTAGAAGGATCCCCGCACTGGGGACCTTTACTGGCTGCAAAACCTCAGACAAGTCACTCTGCCTCTCTGTGCCTCCATCATCCCCTCATCTTTAAACTGGGTGGAAAATTCTCAGAGCTGCATACCGTGCAGACACTGAAAACTAATGTTTAGTAAGCACTCAGCACTTTGCACACATTATCTCAGCTGTGCCCCAAATAACCCTAAGACCTCAGAATTCCTAGCATCATCCCCATTTTACAGACAAGAAAACTGAGAAGCCTCCGTGAGGTTAAGTAGCTTGCTCAGGGTCATACAGCTGACCACTGAGCCTCACAGCTGCCGGCCTCCCTTCTCAGGGTGGTAACATTTGCAAACACGTGGACATCTTGCCATACTCATTAGCTGCTAGTCAGGTCACACTTCCATCCCTTGCCTGATGTCCTGGACTAAGTTGCTGGCCCCCAAACTCCCCCAGAACCCTGAGCTCCTCTGCTGTGATATCCTGCTCACAAATGAGCCGTGTCCCTCCAGCTCCTGAAACAGTCTCCCTCTGCTCTTCTGCCTAACTCCTGCTCCTCCTTCAGATGTGCCTTCTGAGAGCTCCCCTGACTACACCCCCTAAACACACAGGTGGCCTTGCTGTGCCCTCCCAGGGCCCTCTCCATGGGGAGTGGCTCCCAGCTGCCAACACATGGGCCATGGGTTCAAATCCAGAGTCTAGTCTTCCTTTTAGTTCCTCCTCTCAAAAATGAACATAATTATAGGGCCGGCCCAGTGGCGCACTGGATGGTGCGCCGCTTGGGAAGCGCGGCGGCGCTCCTGCCCGAGCACCTGATGCCGGGCATGGCACCCATGGGAGTTCTCCGAATGTCAGTTGTTGTTGTGTCCTCTGCTGAACTCTAAGTTCCTTGTGGGCAAGGAGGGCTTCTGGTTTGTTCCTTACCCCGCCCCCAGCTTGGAGTACTGTGGCCTGGCATATAATGAACATTTAATGCATATTTGTTGAATTAATGAATGAATGGATGAATATAATGGGTCCTATTCTCAGTGCCAGAATGAAGTAAGGTAGCACAGAAAAGAATTCAGGCAATGATGCATCCTTTTAGAGCAGTGCCCCTTACTTGCCTGACCTAATAATTATTTGAGCGTCTTCTTAGAAATCCAGATTCCTGGGCCCAACCCCTGGAGATTCTGGTTCCTTGGATGTGAGGGCACTCTAGGAATCTGGGCTTTGAACAAGGACCTCTGTCAATTCAGATACACAGGAGTTTGAGAAATGCTGGCTTAGAGTGAAGCTTGGAGAGGAGACCAGTGGACGAGGGAAACAGACACAGCACTAGCATGTCTCAGAGGGCTGGGGCTGGGAGTCTCCTCCTGTCTGACGGGGGGAGGCAGAGAGAGAGACCTGGAGGGCTTCCTGAAGGAGGCGGCATGAGGGCCAGCCTTGAGGATGGGTGCCAGTCTGCCAGGGGAAGAAGAGGCGAGCAAGGGGCCAGGGATGTTGCCACAGGTGGCCCAGAAGGGCGGGCTCCAGCCTCCCTCCTCACAATGACCACATCTAGAAGTCAGAGGAAGATGGCTGCTGCCCCACTGTGTGCTAGTCTAGTGTCCTGTGAATCAGGATGACCCCAGTGAAAGGGACACTCCTGAGTGTGATGTCCTCTGTCTGCTCTACTTGGGAGGGAATGGGAGAGAGCACTTTCTAAAAGAGGCCCACCCAGGAAAAGCCTGGGCCTGTGGTCAGCCCATGGGCCTTGCCTAGAGGGGTCACCCAGGCTCTGGAAGAAGAGCTGCCCAGGCCTAGGAGGGCTGGGGCTGGGGGGAGGACGGTGGTGGTCAGCATTCCCCATTTCTACTATGGTCCAGCAGGGAATATGCCAGGCATGGGGACTAGAATTTGCTGAGGGCATCTGGAACACATCCTGGAGTGTGGGGAAGGTGAGGGGACCACCTGTGTTGGGAAGGGGGAAGGAGTGGGTAGGTGTTTTATTGTTAGTTATTGGCTGTGATCGTGGGTGTCATGAAGTCCAGCCTCCATTGTAAACCAGGGCTTTGTTCACCCTCAGATCTGTGTGTGTGTGTGTGTCCACATGTACTCTGTGGGGCTCCTGAATGTGTACAGGGATGTTAACTCTTCACTGATGTATCCTGAGAGCCTAGCACACTGCCTGGCATGCAGTAGGTGCTCAGCAAATGAATAGGTAGGTTCCAGTGTGTCATCCATAGGACCCAGGGCAGATGGAATTCAGCTCTGTGGGACTCACTGAGAGCCTCTCATGAGCTCTGGGAAGGACACCACTGGCACAGCCCCGGGGTTCAGCTGTGGGAGCAGCAGGAAGGAGTTTCATGGTGTTGGCTGGACCTGGAGGGGAGACAGCAGGTGCCAATGCTGGGAAGTGTGAGATGCTCCTCCAGGAACTGGCTGGGGAAGGGAGCCCAGAGCCAGGGAGAGGAGGCGGAGTGGGGAGAGGTGAGTGAGGGCCAAGTAATTGAAGATTTGGAGTGGGAGTGGTTAGGGAAGAGGATACAGTTGTATGTGCATCTTTGAAACGCTACCCTGGTTGCAGCATGGAGGGGCTTTTATCAGGCAGAGACGATATTTATCTAAACAAGAGTCACTGGAGACCCAGACCAGTTGCAATAGGGGAGATGGAGAAGTGTGGCCAACCATCCCACTCTGCCTGGGACTTAGGGGTTTCTAGGATTCAAGACTGTCAGTGCTACACTCTAGAGAGTCTCAGATGTGTTGCTGATGAGTTGGTCACCCTAAGATGGATGAGCCCGCAGAGCAAGGGAGTCTGCTGGGGTTGGCGACAAAGGTCAGAGAAGACTCCCCTGTTCCAGCCTGAGCAACCAAGTGTGCTGAAGCCCCGTTGACTGCACTTGGGGACCCTGGAGGAGGAACACAACTGGGGGCAAATGAAGGGTCACCGTGGAACACCAGCCACAGGGGATGCTTGGCCCGAGAACAGGTTAAAGTCCTGCCCAACTTGAGGGTATAAAAGGGTCAGGCAGCTAGAGAGGAGGAGAGAGATTTTGTCAAAAGGATTTTTTTGGAGGGAGATCATGGTGTGCTTGGATTTCCAGCCCCTATGAGGGGGGGCTTGGTCAAGGCTTCTCGGAGGACCATGAACAGATAGTAGCAGGCATCTCCAGTGGACTGGGGACATAGCAGCCTGGACATAGTTGGCTCCCACTAGGAAAATCTAAAAGGACCAGAAAAGGGCTACTATCTGCTAGGGATGAGTGAAAGTAGCAGGCATCTCCAGTGGACTGGGGACATAGCAGCCTGGACATAGTTCGCTCCCACTAGGAAAATCTAAAAGGACCAGAAAAGGGCTACTATCTGCTAGGGATGAGTGAAAGGGAACAGGTCTGAGGTGGGATGGGCCAGACCTCCAGAGCTTGCCAGAGCACAGGACATGTGTGTTTTCTGTGGTCCAGACTTGGGCCTGGTCTGCCACGGTGTTTCACAGAACACAGCTCATTCTTCCCTTCTTCCTCCTCCTCATCATGATCAGTGTTATGTGGCCAAGTGAAACAATGTAACAGAGAGTCTGCACAGGGGTGGATGTGGAAAGCCAGATGTGGAGGAGGAGCAGCCACCTGTAGGAGGCACCTGGCCCAGAGTGTGGGATGTCAGCCGAACGTTCCCTGGGTAGGACGGGGCCTAAAGGACCCACAGCATCAGCCCTCCACGCTGCCAGGCCCTGTGAATGAAGCCATCTCACAACAGAACCAGCGAAGTACAACCCTTCCCGCCCCTGGCTTTTTCCCTCCCTCGCTGTCCTCCAGAACTGCAAATAGCAACCTGGGGACAGAGAGTGGAGGAGCAAGGACATGTGCAGGGAGAGAGAGGTCGAAACCCCTTCTCCAGTGCTGCCTGCAGAGCAGCGAGGGCAGGAAGGAGTGTTGGCTTTCAATCACCTTCAAAGCTGTGACTATTACCTGAGACCAGACGCTTTCCATGTAAACCTGACTCCGTGTCTGCAACTTAAAGTGACTTAAAAATTTCTATCACATAACAGGGTCGGAAAGCTCATGGGACTGCCCGAGTTTTTGTCCAGGAGAGGGGAAGACCTTCCTCCTGTGAATGAATTATACAGAGACATTGGGAGTCAAGGATAAAGTTGCTCTCCACCTCCCCCTGTGAGTCCATGTGATCCAATGCGCTGGCGTCAGTCATTATGGGGGTGACTCTGTCTCCCTGAGGGCAAGTTCTTGTCCAATTCAGCTCTGTTCCTCCAGCACCTGGCCCAGGGCCGAGTATTTGATAAGCCTCCATGGATGTCAATTTCCTCCCTCCCTTCCACCTGACCCTGGGTGTTCAGAAGAGGTGGCACCAGGCTCAGAGGGTAGCCCACGTTCTCATAGATGTGGACAGGGATTCAGCCTATCTCTCATGGTATTTCCAAGTGTCAGTCACGTAAATCAGTGTGACGGTCTGTCAGCCAGTGAGGCAAATGAATGGTCCAGCAGTCAGACAGTCAGTCATGGATCAGGGACAGACAGATGACAGCCCTCGGATCACTCTGCACTCAATCTGATGTGTACATCACTTTCCAGAGTCCCCTCCCCAGACTCTACAAGAGTCTCTCCTCTCCCGGAGGCCCCCGCCTCAGAGGCTGGGCCTAGGGTGCTCCTGGCAGGGCTCCATCCCTGATCGCAGACTTGGCAGCCTCTTAGCTGCCGGCTCCAGCGCTGCCCCTCCTCCTTCCTCCCTCCCAAGGTGGGAGCTTCAGCCTCTGCCAAAGCATTACTAAGAGCCGTGGTGATGGTGACATCACCCTCCCTGGTCCCACCCCACCCCCAGCCCGCTTACCCTTCACCCTTGGCTGGCCCTGTGAAGATGACACATCCTGGGTGGGGGAGGGAGCCATCCCCTGGGACAGATGCAGAAGGTCCTCAGCTCAGGCTGCACTCATTGCTGTTCTGCTCCTCAATGGGTGGGACTGGCCCGATCTGGTGTGAAGCTCCCCCCAGCTGGAGGCTGCTCAGCCCCAGCAGTCATGGCCCTGGAGACCAAGCCAGACAGATCCAAATGCACACTGAGGCTCCTCCCCTTACCAGCCGGGTGGCCTGCACAAGTAACTTTATCTCTTTGAGCTTCATCTCTAAAAGGAGGATAATATTAGGACCTGCCTCAGGGGGTGAGTCTAGGCTTAAATGAGATAATGTACCTCAAACCTCAAACCTCCTTACAAGGGGCAGATTCAGTCCATCCTGGTTGCCTGTGGAAGTTCATTCCTAATTCCTTGAGGTCCATTTCAAAGTTAAATGGCTGGTCCTTTGTTGTTGCGTTTAGCTGAGGGACAAGGACTTTTTACCGATGCTTTCAAGCTTCAGGGTCAACACCTGCTTCCTGGGACCACTGCAGTGTAGGCATAGTGTGGAAGTGAGCCCCAGGCCCTGCCACACATGGAAATAACCAGCACCTTTCCTTGCTCTGGTTGCAGGGACTCGTCCTCCTCAGTGTGGCCAAAGGCCACAATCCCAACACCCAACACCAACTCTTCTTCCTTCCTCTCAAGGGGCTTGCACCTCTCAAACAAATACCTGGATGGAAGTTTTATTTAGAACAACTTTGAAATACAGCTAGGCTGTTAATCCCCTGGGCCCTGGGGTCTGGAACCCCAGAATTCAGACTGCAGAAGCCTGGTTGGGTTGGTACTGGGAGGGGGGAAAGTCTTTCTCTTCCTTCCAGCAGGAAGATCAGAACATAGTTGAGCATCTGCTGCGATCTCTCTGTCCATGCTCCATGTGTGCCCCATGGAAAATCACTAGGGCTGCCCCAGCAGGTGCCATCAAGCCAGCACTTCTCAGATGTGTCCCCCAGAACATTAGTCTTTAGCAAAGTGTTTCATGAGACACACCTGCACACACCAAAAATAATGTAATAGTAGTGAGGGTTATGTGTCTTGCCCAGGGTGGCAGGTCTATAGAAAACCTCTTCATGAAGCTGGGATCTCACAGGACTCTAACCTTAGTGTAAGGGTAAATGATGAATAACTCCGCTGCAGAGGGGAAGCAGGGAAATGTGTCCCTCTTGAGCATGGCATCATATGGAAGGGGAAAAATATCTACAACAAGAATGTGTAAGCATAAGCCAGCCCTGATGTGAGTTTGCACCTTGAATTGATGCTACCTGTATGAGTCAGTCAATAAACTACAAGTAGAGATTTCAGTATAATGTGGTTCTAAGTTGGTAATGCTCAAATGTGACGTGCAGAACCAAATATAAACTCACTCTGGGAGAATGTAACTTTAAAGACTCTGACTGTTAACATTCCAATAAATATGAGATCCCAGAAAAAAAATTATAAAATGCATAAAAAACAAAATATCATGACTAAGAGTCAATAGAAACAGTAGACAGCAGAATCAGACCCGGAGCAACACGCGACATTGGAATTGGATGCAAATAACATTCCAATAAATATGAGATCCCAGAAAAAAAATTATAAAATGCATAAAAAACAAAATATCATGACTAAGAGTCAGTAGAAACAGTAGACAGCAGAATCAGACCCGGAGCAACACGCGACATTGGAATTGGATGCAAATTAAAGAATGTTTCAAAAAATAAGAGAGACTGGAAAGTATGAGCAAGTAACAGGAGCCCATACAAACTAAATGGATTTGGAAATTAATCAAGTAAAACTTCTAGAAATAAAAATATAATCCTTGAAGCTGCAGAAT
>NW_007727187.1:111286-117999 GCF_000696425.1 Galeopterus variegatus
GACAGTTTTCAAGAATTGTTGAAAGATATGAAACCTTAGATCCAGAAAACCTAATAATTCTTAAGCACTAAAAGTAAAAAGAAAAGCAGACCAATACACATTAAAATGAAACAGCAGAATTAAGAGAGATCATGAAGGGCCGGCCTGTGGCTCACTCGGGAGAGTGCGGTTCTGATAACACCAGGGCCCCAGGTTTGGATCCCATATAGGGATGGCCGGTTGGCTCGCTGGCTGAGCGTGGTGCTGACAACACCAAGTCAAGGGTTAAGATCCCCTTACCGGTCATCTTTTGGGAAAAAAAAAAAAGAGAGAGATCATGAAAACAGCCAGAAAGATAAAAAAAAAAAAAATCACATGAAACAGCCTTTAGGCAGGTGGCTGACTTCTCAACAGCAACCATTTAATCCAGAAGACAGTGAAGTGATATTTTTAGTACATTATAATTTTATATTGCTGAAATAAAATAGTTGTTAACCAAGAATTCTTGATCTTGTGAACGCACATCTGAAGAAAAACAGATGTAATAAAACGTGAGTTTAAGGGCCGGCCCGTGGCTCACTCGGGAGAGTGCGGTGCTGATAACACCAAGGCCATGGGTGTGAGTTTAAGGGCCGGCCCGTGGCTCACTCGGCAGAGTGCGGTGCTGATAACACCAAGGCCATGGGTTCGGATCCTATATAGGGATGGCTGGATGGCTCACTAGCTGAGCGTGGTATTGACAACACCAAGCCAAGGGTTGAGATCCCCTTACCGGTCATCTTTAAAAAAAAAAAAAAAATGGCTCACTAGCTGAGCGTGGTATTGACAACACCAAGCCAAGCCAAGGGTTGAGATCCCCTTACCGGTCATCTTTAAAAAAAAAAAAAAAAAAAAAAAAGTGAGTTTACCACATGGACCTCCCTAAGGTTAGGAACAGAGGAGGATGTCCATTATCATCAATTCTATTTAACATCACACTGGAGGTTCTAGCCAGGACAATTAGGCAAGAAAAAGAAATGAAAGGCATGCAGATTGGAAAGAAAGAAAAAAAATTATCTTTATTTGCAGAGAATATGTTCTTCTATATAGAAAATCCTAAGGATTCAACTAAAAAACTATTAGAACTAATAAGTTCAGCAAGATAAAAGATCAATGTTAAAAACAATTGTATTTCTATACACTAGCAATAAATAATCCCCAAAATGGATTTAAGAAAGCAATTCCATCTGCAATAGCATCAAAAAGAATAAAATACTTAGGAACACATTTAACAAAAGAAGGGCAAAACTTGCTCTCTGAAATCTATAAAATATTGTTGAATTAAATTAAGGGAGATCCAAATAAATGGAAAGATATCTCCTGTTCATGGATTGGAACATTAAGATAACAATACACTTCAAATTGACTTACAAATTCAATGTTACCCTATCAAAATCCCACTTGACTGTTTTATAGAAAATGACAAGCTGCTCCTAAGATTTATATGGAAATTTAAGGTACCAAGAATAGCTAAAACAAAGTTGACAAAGAACAAAGTTGGAGGACTCACACATCCAGATTTTAAAACTTACTACAGAGCTGAAATAATCAAGACAGTGTGGTACTGGCAGAAAGACAGACAAATAGATCAATAGAACAGAATTGAGCATCCGAAAATAAACTCGTGCATTTATGGAAAAGAGTGCCAAGACAATTCAACAGGGAAAGAATATTCTTTTCAACAAATGGTGCTAGAACAACTGAATATCCACATACAAAAGAATGAAGATGGATCCTTTCCTTATATCATACACTAAAATTGACTTATAATGGATCATAAACTTAAATGAAAGAGCTAAAACTATAAAACTCTTATAAGAAAACAAAGGAACATAGGTATAAATCTTAGTAAACTTGGGTTAGGCAAAACCTTCTTAAATATGACACTAAAAGCACAAGCAACAAAAGAAAAAAATAGATAAAATTGGATTTAATCAAAATTATAAATATTTGTGCTTCAAAAGTCACCATTAAGAAAATGAAAAGACAACTATAGAATGGGAGGCTATATTTGCCAATCATATATCTGATCAAAGACCAGTATCTAGAATATAAAGAACAGTTACAATTCAATATTAAACAGATAAATAACGCAATTGAAAAATAGACAAAGGACTTGAATAGACATTTCTCCAAAGAGTATACACAAATGGCCAATAAGCACACAAAAACATGCTCAACATCATTAGCCAGGAGGGAAACACATTATCAAAACTACAATGCAATACCACTTCACACCCACTAGGAGGGCTATAATTTATTAAAAAAAAATAAGAACAAGAAAATTTCAAGTATTGGCAAGGATGTGGAGAAAGTGGAAGCCTCACACATTGCTGGAGGAAGTGTTTCCAGCCACTTTTTTTTTTGTTATTTTGTTTTGGCAGCTGGCTGGTATGGGGATCCGAACCCTTGACCTTGGTGTTATCAGTACCACATTCTCCCAAGTGAGCATACAAGCCAACCTGTTTCCAGCCTCTTTGTAAAGCAGTTTGGCAATTCTTCAAAATATTAAACACAGAGTTACCATATGACCCAGCAATTCTACTCTTAGATATACAAGTATACCCTAAAGAATTGAAAACATACATCCACATAAAAATTTATATCGAAATGTTCATAGCAATATTATTTATAATAGACAAAAAGCAGAAATAACCCAAATGTCCTTTAGCTGATGAATGCATGAATAAAATGTGGTGCATTCATGCAACAGAATATTATTTTTCAATTAAAAAGGCATGAAGTTCTAATACATGCTAGAACATGATGAATCTCGAAAATATGCTAAGTGAAAGAAGTCAGTTACAAAAGACCACATATTGTATGACTCTCTTCATGTGAAAGGGCCAAAATAGGGAAATCTATAGAGACAGAAAGTAGATTAGTGGTTGTCTAGGGCTGGGAGATTTGGGAAGAAATGAGGAGTGACTACTAATGGTTATGGGGTTTCCTGTTGGAGTAATAAAAATGTTCTAAAGTTGATCTTGGTGATGGATGCATAACTCTGAATGTACTAAAAATCACTGACTTGTACAATCTAAATGGATGGATTATATGGTATGCAAATTATATCTCAACAAAGCTGTTTTTAAAAAATTCTAGGCAGGAAGGAAAATATCTCAGAGTTGGAAGGTCTGAGATGGAATAAAGAATGGTGATCAAAGATAATGATACATGTGTGGTTAAATTCAAAACATAATGACTATATACAATAGTAATAATGTCTAATGGAGAGGAGCTAACACAACCAGGTCGAACTAAAATACTGGACAATAATAGCCAGTACGCTGGAAGAAGGGCAAATAGAATTAAACTGTTAGGAGATCCTTGTGTTGTTTAGGAGGAGAGTCAAACTATACTGACTTTATCTTTCTTATGTTAAGTAAGAATGTAAAAATATTAAGGATAACGGCTAATAGGAATTATAGAGAAAATAAAACTGCTTAACTAGTGGAGGGCAGAATGAAACTCAATACACATACAAAATTGGACCTTGTCTTACTACTGGCCATATAAGCAGATCACAGAGGAGCTGTCCTTATGAGCAGAGTTCCACATACAAGGCAAAGCTCCACTTCAAAAGAGAGAGACGTCTCACATGCTAGATTTGGGGGCTTTGGTGAACAACATTATACCATATAAGCAGATCACAGAGGAGCTGTCCTTATGAGCAGAGTTGCACATACAAGGCAAAGCTCACTTCAAAAGAGAGAGACGTCTCACATGCTAGATTTGGGGGCTTTGGTGAACAACATTATATTTTGTTCCTTCTGTTTGTTTTCTCTCTTTAATGTATTTTCCAGTGAGGATCAAATCCATTTAACCCAACGTAAGGCAAGAAAGAGAAGAAACAGAAAAAAGCTGTACAAAGAGTACAAAATAAGATGGTGGAAATAAACCCAAATATATCAGTAATCATGATCAGTGTAAATGGACTAAATGTTTTGGTTAAAAGAAAAATTTTTCAGACTAAATTAAAAATTTAATCCCAGCTCTAAGCGAGTTTCTATCTTTGAGCCCACATGCTTCTATTTTTTTTCTTCGTTTAAAACAGCAGCTTTGGGCCGGCCCGTGGCTCACTCGGGAGAGTGCGGTGCTGATAAAACAGCAGCTTTATTAAGATATAATTTATACACCACACAATGCACAAATTTTAAGAGTNACTAGTGGAGGGCAGAATGAAACTCAATACACATACAAAATTGGACCTTGTCTTACTACTGGCCATATAAGCAGATCACAGAGGAGCTGTCCTTATGAGCAGAGTTGCACATACAAGGCAAAGCTCACTTCAAAAGAGAGAGACGTCTCACATGCTAGATTTGGGGGCTTTGGTGAACAACATTATATTTTGTTCCTTCTGTTTGTTTTCTCTCTTTAATGTATTTTCCAGTGAGGATCAAATCCATTTAACCCAACGTAAGGCAAGAAAGAGAAGAAACAGAAAAAAGCTGTACAAAGAGTACAAAATAAGATGGTGGAAATAAACCCAAATATATCAGTAATCATGATCAGTGTAAATGGACTAAATGTTTTGGTTAAAAGAAAAATTTTTCAGACTAAATTAAAAATTTAATCCCAGCTCTAAGCGAGTTTCTATCTTTGAGCCCACATGCTTCTATTTTTTTTCTTCGTTTAAAACAGCAGCTTTGGGCCGGCCCGTGGCTCACTCGGGAGAGTGCGGTGCTGATAAAACAGCAGCTTTATTAAGATATAATTTATACACCACACAATGCACAAATTTTAAGAGTACAATTCAATGTTTTTTACTATGTTCACAGATTTGTGCACCATCAGTTTTAGGATATTGTCATCACTCCCAAAAGACACCCCGTATCTGGTAGCAGTTATTCCCCATTTCCTCCAAAATCTCCCAGCTCTAGGCAACTACTAATGTACTTTCTGTCTCTGTAAGTGTCCCTCCTCTGTACATTTCACATAAGTGGAATCAAACAATATGTGTTTTTTTGTAACTCATTTCTTTCACTTAGCATAATTTTTCCAAGGTTAATCCATATTGTAGCATGTCTCAGTACTTCATTCCTTTTTATTACCAAATGATGTCCCACTGTATGGATATACTACACTTTATCTATTCATTAGCAGAAGGACATATGGGTTGTTTCTATGTTTTGGCTATTATAAACAGTGCTGCTGTGAACATTCATGTATAAATTTTTATGTAGATGTATGCTTTAATTCCTTTGGGGTATATGTCTAGGAGTAGAATTGCTGGGTCATATGGTAACTCCATGTTTAATAGTGTGAGGAACTGACAGATTTCTCCAAAGTGGCTGTACCATTCTACGTTCCCATCACAATATACAAGAGTTCCAATTTCCCTGCATGCTCTCCAACACTTGTTATTATCTGACTTTTTGATTATAGCTATAATAGTGGGTATGAATTGATATCTCACTGTGGTTTTCATTTACATTTCTAATGATGTTGAACATCTTTTGGCTTATTGGCTATTTACATATCTTCTTTGGAGAAATGTACATTCAAATCTTTTACCCGCTTTTTAATTGAATTCTTCACCTTTTTATTATTGAGTGAGCTGTTTTAAGGGAATAAAAGAATACAGAAAGGTTGAAAACAAAAGAATGAAAAAGATGTACCAGGAAAATCAACCAAAAGAAAGCTTCTGTAGCTATATTAATAAAAGGTAAAATAGATTTTATGACCAAAGTATTAATAGAGTTAAAGAGGGTCATTAAAGAATAATAAATGATTCAATAACCATGAGCTTAATAACAGAGACTAAAAAATACACTCATAAAATAGAAATTGTAACGCTACAGGGAGAAATGAACAAATCCACCATCAGAGAGGGAAATTTTGGACTATTTTCCTCAGTAATTGGCTAAATAAACACAAAGAATCAATAAAACATATAAAAGATGTTAATACTGTAGTTATTAAGTTTGATCTAATGAATATGTGAAGAACATTGAACCCAAAGACTAGAGAATGCACCTTATTCTCAACACACATGAAATAGTTATAAAAATTTATGCTAACTATAAAGCAAACTCCATAATTTTCAGACTTGAAATTGTATGAAAATCAGTGATAAAGAGATAATTAGAAAGCCCCATCTTTATGGAAATCTAAAAACTATATCTAAGCAGCTCACAGGTAAAATACAAATCATAAGGAAAATTAGAAAATTCTCAGAATTACAAAATAATTAAAAAGCTACATATTAAAACTTGTGGGATATAGCTAAAGTTATGCTAAAAAAGAAATGTATGGCCTTAATTATTATATTTGAAAAGAAAAAAGCTGAAAATTAATGAACTAAGTGTTCAACCTAAGTTAAAAAAAAAATACTTTCAGAATAAACCCAAATGAAGTAAACCAAGATAAATGAAACAGAAAACAAACACATAGTGTCAAGAAACAACAAAACGAAGAGTCAGTGTAGCACATATTGCTAGTAGTCCCCCCAAACAGTTTTCCTTTTCTGAATCTGTAGCTGTGTTGGTGGCTTCCCAGTTAAAGAATACATTTCCCATCTTCCCTTGCAGTTAGGTGTGGACATGTGAACATGTGACTAACTTTAGCCAATGGGATGTTAGTGGATATGACGTGTTCAACGTCCCAGCCATGCCCTTGATAGGAAAGACCTGCTTCCTCTTTCCTCTTTTTCTCTTCTTGCTGCTCGAATGTACAAGGTGGAAGGTGTGCAT
>NW_007727187.1:119220-121617 GCF_000696425.1 Galeopterus variegatus
GAACACTCAAAAGGGTTGTCTCAGTGTTGGGGAAAAATTAGCCCTAGACTAAATGCTGGTCCCAACTAATAAAGTTTAAAAGCAAGACCTAAAAGAATCGATCTGTCTCCAAGTATTTTAACCACATTCCAAAAAGAATGCTCAAGAATAGTTACAGGAATACTCAAATATCCAGCATCCAACAAGGTAAAATTCATAATGTTTGGCATTCAATTAAAAATTACCAGGGAGGTAAATAAAAACGAAAACAACTGAGATGGAAAATATGCTGGGATTAATGGCAGATTAAACACTGCAGAAAATAAATTAATAAACTTGAAGTCATTGCAATAGGCATTATCCAAAAGACACATAGAGAAAAAAGAGACCGAAAAAAATAAAACCATGAATACTCATTAGTAAGATGTGAAAAAACTGCAAGCAGCCTAACAGATGTACAAGTTACAGTCCTTAAAGAAGGGAGGAAGGAGAAAAAATGTTTGAAAAAATAATCACCAAAATTTTTCCAAATTTGATGAAAACTATAAATATACACAAGAAATATGAAAGAAACAACAAGCCACCATAATAATCAAGTTGTTTAAAACCAGTGATAAAGACAAAATCTTAAAAGCAGCCAGAGAGAAAAGTTACATTATAAACAGAAGAACAAAGACAGCAGAATTCTCACTGGAAATAACACAAGCCAGAAGGCAGAGAACAACTTCCTTAAAGTCTGTCAACCTAGAATTATTTACCCAGCAAAAATGTCTTTCAAAAACACAGGTGAAACAAAGTTTTCAGACATAAAAAGATGATATATTTCATGACTAGCACCACAAGAAATGCTAAATCATGTTCTTCAAAAGAAGAAAAAATAATACCAGGTCTCAGATGGAAATCTGGATCTACACAAAGAAATAAAGGGCATAAAAAGGTTAACTATGTAAGTATATAAAACTATTTTTAATTATTATTTTAAAATCTTTAAAAAATAATCTACTATTTAAAGCAAAAATAATGGCAATGTATTGTGGGATTTATAAAACATATAGACATAAAATGTATGACAAAAATTGCACAAAGACGGGAAATGGAGAAATGGAAGTATGCTGTTGTACACACTTTACACACATGAAGTGGTATTACATCACTTGCAGGTAGACCAGTAAGTTAAAGATATATAACTATAAACTGTAAAACAAACACTAAAATAACACTAAATAAATAAAATAACACTAAAATAATAAAGGGTTATAGCTAATAAGACAGCAAGTGGGACAAAAATATTAAATCCAAAAGAAGGTAGGAAAAAGAAGAAAATAGGAACAAAGAACATACGAGACACGTAAAAAAAATAAATAGCAAGATGCTAGATTTAAATTGAGTCATATCAATAATCAATTTAAATGTAAATGGCCTAAATACCTCAAGTAAAAGGAAGAGATTGTCAGATTGGATAGACAAGCAAGACCCAACTTTATGCTGCCTATAAATATAAACAAAAATGTTAAAAGTAAAAACAACATACTGGAAACATAACTGGAAAACAACATACCAGCTAACACTAATCAAAAAAAAGCTAGAGTAAATATATTAGTATTAAACAAAGTAGACTTCAGAGTGAAGACTATACCCAAATATAATAAATGTCATTTTGAAGTGAAGACTATACCCAAGTATAATAAATGTCATTTTGTAACAACAAAGGGGTCAATTTATCATAAAAAAAACCCTAAATGTTTACATACCTAATTACAGGATTTCAAAATACACAAAACCAAAACTAATAGAACTACAATAAGAAATAGACAAATCCATAATTATAGTTGGAGATTTCAACACTCCTTTCTCAAGAACTGAATAAACAAGTAGACAGAAAATTAGTAAGTATATATACAACTTGAATTAACTCACTTGATCTAATCGAAATATGTAAAATACTCAGCAACACCAGAAAACACATTATTTTTAAAGTGTACATAGAATATTTACCAAAAGAGACTATATTCTGGACCATAAAATAAGTCTCAAAACATTTTAAAGGATTCAAGCCATATGAAGTATTTGACCACAAAAACTAGGAGTCATTAACAGAAAGTCACACAGAAAATCTTCAAGCATTTGGAAACTGACAGTGATGGCCCTAAGCCTTGTCCCTGTCAAACAGGAAACTATTAGGTTAAAAGTTCTAGATAACCCAATGGCGAAAGAAGAAATCACAAGGAAAATTAGAATGCAATGAAAATGGAAATGAGATATTAAAAATTGGGGGATGCAGGTAAAGCGGTATTTATAAAGATATTTATATCAAGTACATATATTAGGAAAAAGGGTCTGAAATCAATGACCTCAGATTTCACCCTAATAATCTAGAAACAGAAAAGTAAATTAAATCCAGAGTAAGCAGAAGAAAGG
>NW_007727187.1:121977-124499 GCF_000696425.1 Galeopterus variegatus
AATGGCGAAAGAAGAAATCACAAGGAAAATTAGAATGCAATGAAAATGGAAATGAGATATTGAAAATTGGGGGATGCAGGTAAAGTGGTATTTATAAAGATATTTATATCAAGTACATATATTAGGAAAAAGGGTCTGAAATCAATGACCTCAGCTTTCACCCTAATAATCTAGAAACAGAAAAGTAAATTAAATCCAGAGTAAGCAGAAGAAAGGAAATAATGAAGATCAGCATGAAAAGCGATAAAATAGAAAACAATAGAGAAAAATCAATGAAACCAAAAGCTGATTCATTGAGAAGATTAATAAAATTGATAAACCAATAGCCAGACTGGTCAAGATAAAGAGAGAGAAAACATGAATTACCAATATTAAGAATAATAGAAATAACATTACTATAGATTCTATAGATACTAAATGGAAAATATGGGAATATTATAAACTTTGTGCCAGTAAGTTTGACAACTTAGATGAAATGGAAAAATTCCTTTGAAGACACGAACTATCAAAGCTCACTCAAGAAGAAAATAAATTGAATAGTTCTGTTCCTACCAAAGAAATTAAATATGTAGTTAAAAACCTTCCACAAGGAAAATGCCAGGCCTAGATAGCTTCACTGGGAAATTCTACCAAACTTTTAAAGAAAAAATAATACCAAATCTACATAAACTCTTTCAAAAAATTGAAAAATGAATACTTCTCAACTCATTGTATTAGGTTAGCATTACTCTGATACCAAAGCCAGATAAACACATAATAAGAAAAGAAGACTATTTATTTGATATAGATAATATCCTTTATGAATATAGATGCAAAAATTCTTAACCAAAATTTTATCAAATTAAACATAACAATATACTAAATCAATAACGCATCATGACCAAATGAAGTTTTATTGCAGAAATGTAAGGCTGCTATAACATTCAAAAATCAATCAGTACAATTCACTATATTAACAGATTGGAGAAGAAAAGCCATCTCATCATCTGAATGGATGCAGTAGTAGTATTGGTCAAATTCAGCATCCATTCCTTACAAAAACTTTCAGTAATTAAATAGATAGAAGGAACTTTGTCAGCCTGATAAAGTGTAACTATAAAAACCTATAACTAACATCCTACTTAATGATGAAAGACTGAATGCTTTTCCCCTAAGAAGAGGAATGAGGCAAGGATGTCCGCCGTCACCACTTCTATTAAATATTGTACTGGAGGTTCTGGCCAATGTAGTAAGAAAAAGAAATAAAAGTCATCCTGATTACAAAGAAAGAAGGAAAACACTTTATTTTGCAGACAACATGATTATCTATGCAATAAATCCTATGGAATATGTAAAAATACTGCTGTAAATAATAAGTGAATTAAGCAAGGTGGCAGGATGTAGGACCAACATATAAAAATCAATTGTATTTCTATATACTATTCCCAATAGGAAATTGAAACCAAAAAATCCCATTTACAATCATATCAAAAATGTGAAATACTTAAAGATATATCTGACAAAACATGTGAAACACCTGTACACCGAATACTGTAAAACGTTGCTGAGAGAAGTTGAAGAAGACCTGAATAAATGAAAAGATGTACCATGTTAACGGACTGGAAGACACAATATTATTAAAATATCATATCCCACAGATTGATCTACAGATTCGACTCAATCCCAATCAAAATCCTGGCAAGCTAGTTTTTGTAGAAATTGATAAGCTGCTTCGACAATTCACTTGGACATGCAAAGGACTTAAGAATAGATAAAACAATTTTAAAAAAGAACAAACCTCACTTCAAGTCTTTCAATAAAGCTAAAGTAATCAAAACAATGGAGTACTAGCATCAAAACGGACAGATCAGTGGAACAAATACTGAATGTGTAACTAGACCCACTCATGTGTGGGTACCATACATATACAGTTGATTTTGAATAAACAAAGCAACTACTTTGAAAAACGTTTGGCGGTTTCTTGACAAGTTAAACATATAGCAACCATATGACCCAGCCATTCGACCTCTATTTACCCAATAGAAATAAAAGCATGTGTTCATTAAAAGATTTGTACAACAGCATTCATGGATGGCAGCTTGATTTTAGTGCCAAATCTGGAAACAACCCTAATGTCCATGGAAAGTGAAAATGTAAGCAAATGGTGGTACATCCATACAATGAAATATTACTCAGCAATAAAAAGGAATGAATTATTGACACGCGCAGTAACTTAGATGAACCTCAAAATAATTATGCTGAGTGGAAAAAGCCAGACAAAATAGAGTACGTATAGTATGATTTCATTTTGTAAAATTCTAGAAAATGCAAACAAATGTATAGGGACATAAAGCAGATCAGTAGTTACCTGGAGGGAAAGTGGGGAAGGGGCATGGAGGAAGTTATAAGGGGCAGGAGGAAATTTTGGGGGTGATAGATATATGTTCACTACCTTGAATGTTGTGATGATTTCACAAATGTGTGCGTAGGGGAGAAAATATTTCTCTCACATAGCAAGGTCTATGGCTGAGGTACTTATAATA
>NW_007727187.1:125685-130787 GCF_000696425.1 Galeopterus variegatus
AAAACTTAAAAATTGACACCAGAAGAAGTATAAAGTAAAACAGTGTCCTCTAAAGTAGTGCAACATGGGACCCTTAATCTCAATAGTTCCAGAACTGAATCTGAAATTTCAAACTTTCCACAATGAAAACACCAGGCTCAGACAGCTTTACAGGCAAGTTCTACCAAACATTCAAGTTTCAGATAATTCAGTCTTATACAAAAGATTTCAGAGGTCAGAAAAAAAAAAAGAGTATACCCCTCAGCTCCTAATTTTATGAGGCTAGTACAACCTTGATACCCAAGCCAGAGGCAACATAATGGAAAAGAAAGCTTCCCCACTCTTGAACGTAGATATGGAACTCTGGACAAAGTGTTAGCAAACCAAATCTTGGAATGAATGAAAACCATAACACATCATGGCCAAGTTCAATTTATCCCAGGAATGCAAAGTTGGTTTGACTTTGGGAAATGGATCAATGTAACTCACCATGAGACGAGTCAAAGAACAGGTGTTATGTAATAATCTCAACAGATATAGAAAAAGAATGCAACAAATGTCAAATGCACACATGACAAAAACTCCTGGAAAACTGGCAAGAGAAGAAATGCTTTTAACTTGGTAAGTAGTAGCCACAGAAACCCTAGAGTAAATATCACAAAGCAGGAGGAAGGAGTAAACATTCCCTTTAAATCAGGCATAAGGCAAAAATGTCCAGTAGTGCTGCTTTGGGACAGCATTATGTTGAAGGTTCCAGCCAGCACAGTAAGACAGAAAATAAGATAAAGGAAAATTAAAGGAAAATAAAAGATATAAAGACTGGAAAAAAAGAAGAGAAAACCTATTTGCAAATGATGTGATTATTTACTTGGACAGCCCCAAAGAATTCGTAGCTGTAGTGTTAGGCTTATCAAGAGAATTTAGCAAGGTTGCTGGATACAAAATCAACACAGAAAAATCTATATTTCTATGTCCCAGGGCAAACAATTAGAAAATGTAAATAATAGAAATGATAGTGTGTACAGTAGTTGCCTCACGTGAAAAATGTGGACAACAGGGCCTACCTCCTCATGTTTAGGTGAGGATTAAATGAGAAAGTAAGTCACGTACTGGCAAGTGCCAAGTTACTAAGTTGGTAAATGTCCATTCCACGCCCTCTTCCCTAGGCTCTGAGTCAGGCACTCTCTGGGACCACTTGGCGGGATCCAGCTCACCTTGACCTCAGGAGCTCCAGGAGGGCAGGCATGACCCTCACCCAACCATCTACCATATAAAGCAGACAAGGCGCCATGGGACCAGAGGATGGTGAGAGATGTCTCCATCTGGAAAGCACTTTGTGGGAGGCCTTGAGAATGGGCAGAATTTAAGCACTCAGAGAAGAGCTAGAAGGGTATTCTAGATGGAGGGGACACTGTGGACAATGGCTAGAGGTAGGAACGTGGGAGAGTGTTTCGGGCAGGAGAGAAATCAGTGTTGGCTGCAGCTAAGCATAGATGGAGAGGAGTCATGAGCACTGAAAGGGGCACATCACGAATGGTGGGAATTGGGACACCATGCCAATGCCACCAGCGAAGGTGCACAGGCAAGGCGACCTGTGTGCAGAACACCCGGTGTCTCTTACCTTCTCCCACACTCCTTCCTACGCTTGCCTCTGAGCCCAGCAGGGCTGTCCATTCTGTTTCTTGCTCTGCCCAGCGTTGGTGGCTCCCCCAGAGCTGGTGGCCTACTGGCCTCTGAGGTTTAGAGAGAAGCCTCCTGTCCATGGGAGGAAGTCTCTGCAAGGTGTTTACTGTAGGGAACCAGGGAGTCAGGTGGCCGTGAGCCAAGCCTGAGTGCTGACCGGGGATTTTGGAAGGAAGAGGGTAGGGGCCTGGATGTTTGAACAGCTGCGGTGGATCAGGGGCTGTCATCTCCTGTTCCCCCTCCCGGCCTCTCCCCTGCTTCCGGCTCTGACTCTGAGTCCTACCTGGGCTACTGGCTGCCAATATTTTGCAATGAAGCTCTATGGCTGGAGGGCATATTCTGCCCTCAAACAGGCAGATAGTGGAAGGGAAGTGGTTTGTGTTTTCTCCTAGGTGGGTTTGTGGGTAGGTACTTACAAGCGTGCAGGCAGAATTGTGCCATGGAGTTCCACCGAGGATGGTTTGGGGACCCAGCCAAACCTAACACACTGAGTTCTAAATCTGTCAGAAGTTATAGCTCACTTGGGAGGTACAAAGGCTATCTTCTCATCAAGGAACATAGAAGACATCAGGCTGGAGGATGTTGGAGGAGCTGAGCCTCCCATCTCCCCAGCTTCTCATGGGGACAGGCCTGGGACAGTGGTGGAGAGGGCCTGAAGGTTGTGGGGATACTGGGAGAGGGCTCCCCAGCCCCAAACCTGATCACATCTCCGGAAACACCAGCATGAATTCCCTTGTTTTGCTGCAAAAACAACCTTTTACAGGGCATGTCTCTGGAATCTGATATCCACTGCCTGGTACATTTCTTCCTACGGCCGGCATTTTCTTGCCCATTCTTCATAGGGTGTTTAACAAGGCCTGGGCACCCCCATGGAGGGTCACTGTGCAGTCGCCTGACAGTGACCATGGGCCCTGGGTTCTTTTCCATATTATATGGCCTGGGAGGGGCAGTTTCCTTTAGGCCACCTGTGGTATCCACACAGAACCTCAGAGAATCCCCACAGTGACCAGGGTCACTGTCAGTGAGAACACTCAAATGGTGTGAAATGGGAACTACTCAGGAAATTTTAAAGATGGTCGAGCAAAGTCACTCAGCCTCCTTTGGGCAAAGAGCTTTCCTCTTAGGTGGCCCAGAACAAATCGCAATAGCACTTGGGAGGTAAAGGATGGAGAGCAGCTTACACCACCCCCCAGGCCCCAATTTGGTGGGCAGGCTCTGAAGGAATACACACGTGAGCTCAGGTCCCAACCACACCACTCCCCAGCTGTGTCGTTCCCCTGAGCCTCAGTCCTTTCGTCTGTAAAAGGGGCAGTGACTCCTCCCCACAGGTTGCTGTGAAGATGGATGAGACATAAAGGGTGTGTCACATAGGGTTTTCTGAATGCCTGTTCCCTTCTGTCCCGCCTCCCCGCCAACCCAAGCACAGTGGCAGGAGAGGAGTGGTACTGGAAGTCCCTGTGCTAGGCCCTGGCCTAAGAGCTGGGGTGTCCTGCCTCCAGGTGCATTGCATCCCTGCCACTGTTTTTCCAGACCTTTCCATCTTGGAAACTGTGCTGCCCTGGGCTGCAAGAGGAGGGAGGGAGGGAGGCTTCAGGGCTAGGGGCCGTGAACTGGCTGGTTTCCGCTGACTTTGCCTTTCTGCTTCTGGGTGGATCAAGGTGGAGAGGCTCCAAAGGAAGGAAAAAGGCCTCCATTTCCAGCCAGCCTTCTCCCTCCCTCTTTTTCACCTGTAAGATCTAAGGGCAGAAAACTGCCTGGAGGCTGTGAAATAGGAGCGTAGCGCTGGCACTCCCGGGTTCAGGCTGGCCTTCTGCGTTCCCAAGAAGAAACTGGAAAGCAGGGCTCTTCATTTTTAACCCGTCCTCATTCCCCTCCCCTCGTCCATGTCCTGCTCCTTCTCACTTCTCTGCTTCCCACGGGCTGGGGCAGGCAGACGTGGGTGCCACATGCTCTCCTCCGCCCACGTGGGCAGGCCGTGGGCACATGAAATTGGTCAGGCTGGGGGTTCCTGACTTGTCCTGCCCTCCTGGGCAGCATGGCCATCCTCCTCTCTTCCCCTGGAAGCCCTCATTTCTCCACCATCCTTGCTCACCCAGTACCACCTTCCTGGCCAGTGCCCTGCTGCCCAGACCTTGCTGTGGGATGGCCTCCCTGGGCCTGGTGTGGCGCTGACACCACAGTCGTGTATCAACATCAGAGAGCCAGCGAGGGCTAATGGGGGAGATTTGCCGGGGGAGCCACGCTGCTGGAGGTGAGCCCAGCCTGGCCACCCCCCAGCTGTGCCACTGGGGACAAGTTCGTTAACCTCTCTGAGCCTCCATCGTCTCATCTGCCAAATGGCAGTGACAACATCTGACTTGTGAAATGAGAGCTGAGGTGCTCAGTGTGCCTGGCACAGACGGCACTCGGGAGATGGGTCTATTGTCATTGCTGTCTCAGCACTTGTCCTGGGCATCCCACTCCCGGGTGCCTGAGGAGGACTGCATTACAGTCACTAAGAGCAATGTCCCTGGGCTGTCGTAGTGTCCAGGAGAGGCAGGACTGCTGCCTACTGGGTCTGCTCTTCTGGCCAACAAGGAAACTTGCAATGTCCTTGGCCAAGACACCTGCCTTGTTCAGCAAGCGGGGCTGAAGAAGGGGACCTGGGCTGTGGCAGAAGCCCCATCCATCCTTCCACCTCCTCCATGCCCAGGCTGGTTGCCCAGGTATGGGGCAGGGGAACACACAGGGGAGGGGACCCATGTTATTGCGAGCCTTCTACCTGGCAGGCAAGTGCCTTATCACATGTCACCCTCTCGACAGGCCTGCAATGTAAACATTACTGCACCCCTTTTACAGATAAAGACAAAGGCTCAGGGAGTTAAGTGGAGCCTCCTTGGTCTCATACACCACCTTGTCATGTTTGTGGCAAAGTGAACTCTCAGCAGAGCTGGCACATACAGGGCTTCTTTTCCAATGGCCCTGGCAGGCTCTGCTCTCACAAGTGACACAACAGGGAGTGACCAGCACAGGCCTGGCACCCAGCTCCAACCTTTCTTCTGTCACAAAAGAGCCCCACCCACCACCCACACCCAGGTCCTCTCTTGGCCTTACTCCTAAGCCAGGTGGAGAGTGGACAGAGTGTGGCCTGTCTTTAAAGAGCTGGGTCCTGGGAGTCCCACTGCTTGAATTCCACCCCTGGCCTTGCACTTACTAGCTAGAGAATGGTCTCATCTACCTGAACCTCATTTTTTCTATCTGCAAAACGGGGATAACAATGGTGCCCACTCCAGAGGGTGGTTTGGACTACATGAGCTGTGCGTGTGAAGTTTCAGCCCACACTAGAGCACACCTGGCACCTGCTAGACACTAGCTCTTATTGTTTGATTCCTAGATTCCCCTCCTCCCTTCCCAGACTCCTCCATGGCCTGGAGCGGGCTGGTCTGGGACAGAGAAGGCAA
>NW_007727187.1:131787-133018 GCF_000696425.1 Galeopterus variegatus
TGTGGCAAAGTGAACTCTCAGCAGAGCTGGCACATACAGGGCTTCTTTTCCAATGGCCCTGGCAGGCTCTGCTCTCACAAGTGACACAACAGGGAGTGACTAGCACAGGCCTGGCACTCAGCTCCAACCTTTCTTCTGTCACAAAAGAGCCCCACCCACCACCTACACCCAGGTCCTCTCTTGGCCTTACTCCTAAGCCAGGTGGAGAGTGGACAGAGTGTGGCCTGTCTTTAAAGAGCTGGGTCCTGGGAGTCCCACTGCTTGAATTCCACCCCTGGCCTTGCACTTACTAGCTAGAGAATGGTCTCATCTTCCTGAACCTCACTTTTTCTATCTGCAAAATGGGGATAACAATGGTGCCCACTCCAGAGGGTGGTTTGGACTACATGAGCTGTGCGTGTGAAGTTTCAGCCCACACTAGAGCACACCTGGCGCCTGCTAGACACTAGCTCTTATTGTTTGATTCCTAGATTCCACTCCTCCCTTCCCAGACTCCTCCATGGCCTGGAGCGGGCTGGTCTGGGACAGAGAAGGCAAGGGAAGGAGATTTCAGGTCTGGTCTGATCAGAACTGTGCTCCCCACCAAGTTCACAGCCAGTGCTACCCTGTCCCTCACCTCCCCAGTCACTGAACACCTCCCAGCCTCTTTCCCTTGCTCAGGTGGAGATCAGGTCAGGAGGGGCTCAGTGAAAAGCTGAAGCTCTTTGGAAATTACAGACAGGGTGATGCTCTGTCAGTTCTTATCTTTCTACTGATTGCTGTCCATGCCCTGCTGGTTGGTGAATATTTTTACCACCACCCCTGGTTATAAATCTGGTTCAACTACATTTATTGCTTGCCCAGTGTGCAGGTTCTGGTGTTGGGCTATGTGTATGGGGGAACCAAGGTGACTCAGATAGTAGTCCCCACCCCACTTAAGGAGCTCAGAGGAAGAAGACAGACACAATACCCCCCACAAACACATCTTTAGACAAGGCAGGGAATGAAACGAGTATAAAGGGTGAGTAAATAGAGTTTTGTGGGAACAAAGGAGACCACTCTTGCTAAAATTGGTGGAGGTGACAGCAATCTTGGAAAGCCTCCTGAGGGGAGAATCCTTGGAGATGAGTGTTGGCGAGTGGGTAGGAATTCTTCTGGTGAAAACGCAGACTGGGTATTCCAAGCTGGGGAAATGGTAGGAGCAGACACATCAAGCTTTGAAGGGTGGATGGGTTTGGTGGGGTGTAGGATG
>NW_007727187.1:133051-141274 GCF_000696425.1 Galeopterus variegatus
CAGACTGGGTATTCCAAGCTGGGGAAATGGTAGGAGCAGACACATCAAGCTTTGAAGGGTGGGCTGCGTTTGGTGGGGTGTAGGATTTGCTGGAGGAGAGATTTATGGTGGAACCGAAAAGGGCATTGCACATTAGATCCCAAGAGTGGAGCTGATGCCAGCACACAGGCACACCCAGATTCCCTTCCCAGGCCAGGGCCTCAGTCATAAAGTGGGGACAAATCACTTCTTCCTCATAGGACCACCAGGAGGAAAAAGGAGAGTGGGTACGTAAGACTCCTGGCCCGTTTGAAGGACTCACCAAAGCTGCGTCCTCCCAGTGCTTCTCTTCTGTCCACCTGCTTCCCAAGCAGACCTGGTCCCAACTGCAGACTCAGCAGAATTGGAGTTACTGGTGACTTAACTCTCACTGCAGTGCAAGTGCCTGAGACCAGGGGCACCATGGGGTCCAGGCAACCAACATTTATTGCCATACCACAGTGTGAAGCGTGCTGGTCCCCAAGGAGACACAGTGGGAGTGTCCTGTCCATGGAGAACTCTCCACATGTGGAGAGAGGAATGGAGATGTGGGTAAATGGAAGGACGGATGGAGGGGGACGAAGAGGGATGGAGGGAGAGCTGGAGAGAGGGCTGGTGGGCTGAAACAATAAAGGATGGAGGGACGGATGAGACAGAGGGAGGACGGGAAGGAGGGAGTTTGGGAGAAAGGGCTGGATGGAGGAACAGGAAGATAGACGGAGAAGGGACGGAAGGATGAAAGCAAATGAACAGATGGAGGGATTTAGAAAGGGATGGAGGGGCAGATGAATGGATGAGAGACGGGAGGGAGGGAGGGAAAGACGGCTGGCTGACGGCCTGAGAGATAAAGTGATGGAGGGAAGGACAGAGAGGTGTGGACGAACAGAGAGACGGACAGAAAACAGATTGAAGGGTAGAGGGGGAGTGAGGAAGGGATGGAGAGGCAGGAGGAGAGAGGGAGAGATGAATGGAGGGAAAGATGGATGAAGAAAGGGAGAGATGAGTGGGAGGATGGATAACGGGACAGAGAGACGGAGGGCTGGGGTCCCTGGGGGAGCTCGCCTCTACCTGTCGCTGCAGTTCCTGGCACAGGGCATGTGCCTGTTTGATTTCCGTTTGATTCAGGGTATGTGTATTTGTTGAATTGAGACCAAAGCCTGTGGACGTGCTTTGGAAAGTATGGGGCCTGCAAATGCTGCAACATCCCATTTTGTCTCTCCCGTGCTTGGGAGCCGGGAGGTCGTTGGAGGAGGACAAGAGAGGAGGGGAAGTCTCTGCTGGGGGAAGGAGGAGGAGGAGAGGCCAGCTCAGCTGTTCGGTATGAATTTCCCACCCCGGTGGCATATGGGGAACATGTGGCCCCCTCCCTCCTGGCACCGGAGAAACGTCATGCCAGGGATGCTGGCAGCCGAGGGCACAGAGCGTTCCCAGAGGGAGCTGGCAGTCGGGCAGGAGGCAAGCGTTTGAAGCTACAGCCCGGGGCCTGGCTCTCGGTGGGCCCTGAGGGGCGGAGGGAAGCTGAGAAGAGGTGGGCCCCAGGCTGCCCATATCGGCAGGAAGCCCGTGGGCATGGCCACCCCTCTGGGCTTCTGCTGAGATGCAGAGTCCTGGCCCCACCAGCAGGGACCAGGCCCCAGCCTCCACAGGCCCTCTGATCCCCTCTGCCTAGCTTCAAGGAATCAGTGTCAGGAAAGAGCCCTGGACTTGGAGTCTGCAGCTCTGCCCTCTAATGCTGCTCGGCTACTCACACGCCGTGCAGCCTCTGACAACTCCGTCCTTCCCGGGCCTCCCTCAGTCTCCACATTGTTCCAGACACCATCCTGCCCACTGGAGCTAGCCAATGATGAAGTTTTTATCACCAAGTAAGAATATCAAGCACTGTATATTGAGCTTTCCAGAAAGCCAAGTGTTTGCCATGTGAAGAACTGTCCGTCGTCTGGAAACCATGCCCGCCCTTCCTCTTACATTTTTGGCATTAAGGAGTGCCATTTCTTTTATGAAATGAGGGCTAATAGATGGTAATCTTGTCAGACACCTCCTCCCCTCTTTATTTTTGTAACTTTTGATGGATGCATAAAACCCAAAATTGTGAGCCTCTAGAGAAGACAGTTCCTACGGCCTTCCAGAGCTAGGTAGAATTCTCTGGAATGCGCCTCCTCCCCCACCAGGGCTCTAACTGGAACCTCGATGCCAACAACTCCCCTCTTGAACCCACACCTGTGTCCCTGGAGGCAGCAGCACCTATAGAGGTTCAGGTGCAGGCAGAGTTCTCTCTGGGGCCAGGACTCGGCCTTGCCCCTCCACAAGCCATCTCAGTCCCCAGCTCAACCAGAGCTGGCCCCTCTCCCAGTGATCCCGTGCCCCCCAGGACAACCCCAGACAGGGCAGACATGGGTTGACTGTGCTGCACCTGGAGAGAGTCAAGTTTAAGTTCAGCAGAGGAGCCGCCCAGTGGGGCTGGGTGGGTCAAGCCGCAGAAAGCACACATGGGTGGGCTGGAGACTTGCAGGCCCGCTGGCTGGGTGTGGGAGTCCACTGGAGGCGGTAGGAGTATGGAGCCAGAGACGTTCCCAGGCCAGGCCACAGCGGTGCTCCCAGAGCTCCCCCTGTATTTTTTCCTCCTCCCTAAGTACCCCCTGACCCAGCGCCAGCTCTCCCAGTCGCGGCAACTTGCAAAAGAAACATCACTGCCAGCCGCCCCCCGCCCCCACCACCAGTGAGACCTGCTAGCTCAGCAGTTTCTCCCTGCCCCACGCCCCAGCTCATGCTGCTTCCCTCTCTGAACAGACTGCAGGCTGCTTGGGAGGTAGGGAAGCTGCAGACAGGCAGGGCCCAGCCCGGCTCTCTGGTTTCCTGGATCTGAGAGTTTCCATTCATTTATTATTTAGCAAATATGTCTTAATCACTGACTAAGGGATGTGTAAAGTGCCTCAGAGGGCAGGGTGGGAGTGTGTGTCTGTGCATTTCTGTGTGTGTGTGTGTGTGTGCGTGCATGTGTGTTTGTGTGTGTGTCTGTATGTGTGCATGTGTTTGTGTGTCTGCAACTGTGTGTGTCCCTGTGTGCATGTGTGTCTGTCTGTGTCTCTGTGCGTGTGTGTCTGCATGTCTGTGGGAGGGGAGGTGGTTTCTGAGATGAATCAAGGAGGGCCTCTGTGCGCCCGGGGGCCTGACGGCAGAGGTGTGTATGTGGGGGAGCAGGTCGAGGCTCCTGCTATGTGCCAGGCCCTGAGATACTGTCACCAGCAGGATAGGCCCAAGAATAAAGTCAGGAGCCTAAACTTTTCTAAGCAGACTCTTGCGGTTCCTGGAAAGGGAGGAAGTGTGGATGGGCTTAAGTTTAAACTTTTTATTTTTTAAATTGGCAATACACACAATTTCAAAAGTTTAGATAATTTGAAAGGGTTTCAGTGAAAAGTCAGCCTCCCAACCTCCATCCCCCAGTTTTTCCCTCCATAGTCCTGGGCTTCCCCTGAAACTGCATTTGTGGGAGCGTGAGACACAGAGGTGACTGGACCAGACTGTCTCACTGATGAGGCAGGCTAGCCTGGCCCAGACCTTCTGCCTGCCAGCCAGGGTTCTCTCCCCTGAGTGCACTGCTTCCCTGGCTGCTGCGCAGGGGCAGGTGGCACTCCTCAGAGTGCTTGGGACACAGTCAGTCCTGGGGCCCTCCTGAGACAGGAGCCACACACTCTGTAGGAGTAGGAGCCTGTTTCCTACTCTGCCCCTCAGACCAGACTCCTGGAGGTTGGGGACCGAGCCATGGCTCCACCCCAACAGGCTTGTCATTGCTGGCCAGTGTGGTGGCCTCTCTGGGTGACCTCCATATTGTTAGTCACAAAGCTGAGATAATCACAGAAGCAGCTTGCAGGCCAGTGGTGAGGACGGAGTGAGATGAAGCCTGTAGGTTGCTTAGGCACCTCTTAGTACTGGAATAAAAATACATATGAAGATCATTGCAATTATCACCCTACCTGTCCCTGCCTTGTTTCTCTCTGTAGCACTTCTCACTGTCTGATATTCTACACACGGTATTTCACTCATTTCTTAATTATGTCTCTCCATGAAGGCAGGGATTTTTAATTGTTTTTTAATGTGTTTTCATCACAAATTCCCAGGATCCAGAGCAGTACCTGGAACAGAGGAGGTGCTCCAAGGATAAGTGTTGAATGAATGAATGAGTGAATGAGCGTGTGAGCAAATGAACGTGGCATTCAACCTTGAGCTTGAACACCTCCCAGGGGCTGGGGGAAGAGCTGTGGACTGAATGAGAAAGGAAAGTGAGCCTGGCCTTGAAGAATGATGCGTCTGACTGTCACTGACAAGGTCCTCAGCTCCATCAAGGATTACAGGGACCCAGCTGTACCAGAACCAGGAAAGGCCAGAGAAACTGGGATGAGGGGCTCTGGATGTCCAGCCGAGCTTCCCAACACTCAGTATGTGGCTGCCGTCCAGGCAATGGCCCCAGAGTAGCCCTTCCCCAGGACTAGATCCCAAAAGGTGGGATGGGGATGGCCCTGAAGGGCTATCTGCCTGTCCCCCTCATCCCAGGCAGGAGCTCCCCTAGCCCCTGTGCTGATGCTTGTCCCAGTGTTCGTCCCCACCCCCACCTCACAGACTGCTTAGCCCTGGGTCTCCCCCAATGCGTCCCCTGGTGGGGACCAGGGCTGACTGGTCATCATTTGCCCAGCCCATAGCATAGCATAGGGCTGGGGTAACACGGGAACCCGGGGGATGCTGGAGGTGTGATTGAAGGAGTGAAGGATAAGTGTGAGTGAATGGGGGGGAGTGAGGGAGAGAGGGGACAGGTGAATGGATGAACGAGGGACCTGACAACATGAGGGAGTGGACAAACCAGTTGGCCGGGTGCTCTGGCTCAGGTGGGGGAGGGCGACCCCTCTCCCGCCCTCACCCTGATGCAGCCTCGGCACTTGGCGGCTTCCTCTCTCAGTGGGAAGCTCACAAAGGCCCATCTGTGAGCACAGACCCTGCCTCTTCTCCCCCTCCCTTCTCCCCAGCCCCAGGGCTGGTCTCAGCCCCACTCCCTTCACCTCCCATTAAAATAAACATTCATTTACTGGGATTTCCTCTGGGTGCCTCTCCACTCCCAGGGCAGCCCCAACCCCTGCTTGTAAAACTGCCTTCTCTCCTCTGGATTTCCTTTTAATTGTCCTTTTCCTTTTACTTGCTAGAGATGGGGGTGGGGGGAGAAAAATACAGCTGGGCTGGTCCAGCTGTTTCCCCAGAAGCCTGGAGCTCCTTCGGAAATGAGGTGACAGCCGGCTCCCCACCAGCTGGGCCAGGATTAAGTTAACAGGCTGCCAAATGTTCCAGGGCAGCCACCACTGGCCCCTGGGCCCAGCTTGCTCCCTGCACCCAGTGGAGGGGGGAGGGGAAGGAGAGGACGGGGAGTCCCCCACTCCAGCCAGGGCGTTGACATATCCCAGAGCTTCCTTCCAGCTGTCCCCTCCCCTCTCCCCCAATCTTGCTGCAGCTTCAGTCACCAGGGCTGGTCTGCTGTGTGACTTCGGGCAGACCTCCTAACCTCTCTGGCCTCCCATTGTACACTCTGTTAAAAACAATGAGGCTGAGAGGATATTGGCTTTCCCTCCTCTCAAAGGCCCTTTGGACTCTGAGATCCGTCCATCAATCCCTGCATCCACGCATTGGTTCATTTAGCCTGGGAATGTGCCAGAACAAAGCACAGAGCTGGCCCTCAGGGAGGCAAACAGGGAAGACTTTGAGAATTCACTGTGATAGGGCTGTTGACAGAGGGGTGTTGGGAGGTCAGGGAAGGCTGCAGTTTGAAGGACAATCAGCAGTAGGCAGCAAAGGAAACTCCCATCAAGACCTAAAGCCGCCATGCCCTGTGGCCGGGATTGCTAACACAGCTTCTCACTAGAGTCCTGCTTCCTGGTTTCCATCCTGCCTGAGCCCTGAGCGCCCCGGCCCCTCTATTTACTTCTTTTCTGCTAACCATCTTCTACCTCTCCTCTGTATCCAAGTCAGAACCCTCAGTGGTCCACCTCTTCAATACCACGCTTGCCAATTTCTGAATCCCCTCTTCCTCTATCATTTGCAACTACCTGTGAAATTCCAACCCTAAAAGAGTTAATTCTCAGCTTCCTCTTTTACCTGCTGTTAGGACAGAGAAAGAAGACCACTCCCTAGGGTTAGCTGGTCCTACTAGAAATGCGGGGGTCCTCAAAACACCCAGAGTGCCCTAGGACCACTCTATCCCACCACGCACCACAATGTCGGTTCCAGTTCCTATCGCTATATGACAAATTACCCCAAACTCAATAGTTTAAAATGACATTTAATTAACTGATGAATCTGTACCTTTGGGTAAAGCTTGTCCCTGTTCCATGCAGCATCAGCTTAGGAAACTCAGCTGGAGGCTGGGGGATCCATGGTCAAGGGGCTCACCCACATGGCTGGGAGGTGGTGCTGCATGTCAGCTGGGATCTCAGAAAAGATTGTTCATGGGTGTTGGGGGCTGGGAGGGAAGAGGAGGGGAGGGAGGAAGGGAAGGAGAAAGAGGATGATAAAGCGAATGTGGGTAAAATGTTTACAGGAAGTGAATCTGGAGTGGTCTCTGTACAATTCTTTTTTCGCAACTTTTTTTTTTTTTTGGTAAATTTGAAACTACTTCCAAGTAAAAGGGTAAGAAAATAGAAGTGTATTACAAAAATCCTAAACACCTGAAAATTTTGTACTTACATTGTTACTGATTCACAGTGATCAAAGACCATACCATACTATTATTTCAATCTTTTGAAATGTGTTCAAACTTATTTATGGCCCCGTAGAATTGTTTTGGCAAATTCCGTGTGTCCTTGAAAACAATTCTGTCCTTATTTGATGTATTTTTCTTTATAGATCAGGCATTGTTTGTTGACCATGTTATTCATATCTATATACTTACTGATTCTATGATCAGTTTGCTCTATATTTACTGAGAAAGGTGTGTTAAAACTTTTCACTCGAGTTTCTGATGCATCTGTTTCTTTTTGTAAGTCTCTCATGTTTTTGCTTATATATTATTGAGTACATATAAAAAACAAACAACAATAAATAACCCAAACAAAGGAACTTCCTCTAACCCCGCAAGCCATTCCAGCCACTGCCCTCTCTCTCCAGCGTCCCTCACAGCCAATCAATCTTCTCAGGACACTAGTCCACATCATGCAACTCTGGTCCAAGGACCAGCAGCCCCAGCAGCACATGGGAGCTTGGTAGAAAAGCAAGTTACCTGCTTAACCCCAGACCTACTGGATCGGGATCAAACCTCTGGGGGGTGGAGCCCAGGCTCCTGGGTGATTCCCAGGCATGTAATATGATATGCTGAGAAGCACTCACCGTAGTAACGTGCCTTATCCTCGCTTTCCTTTTATTCCTTAACCCTGGTTAAGTCTGGCTCCTGCCCTGTCACTCTTCCAAAAGTGTTGCCTCTCATTAGGCTCAAAATGACTTCTGTGCCACTAAATCCCATAGGAATTTTCCTTCTCAGCAGTATTCCACCTGTTGACCATTTCTTCCCTTATTTCAGAGAACAATTCCTTGATTGGTTTCTGTAAAAATAAGATATGCTTATTATAAAATTAAGAACAGAATATGGACCTGAGTAATGTAAAAACATCACTCCATATCCCATCATCCAGAAGCAACTGTTATTAACATTTGATTAATGTAATTCCAGATATCTCTTTATGCATACATACAGGTAGAAGGATGGATAGATAGATAATAGGAAAAATAGAGAGGTGTACCATACTATGATGGGATAATAAATATTCTATTTTGAAATTTAAAATATTGCATTTAATTTTATCTCACTTTTTAACAGCATAAAAGCCAAGTTCAGTGGGGAGAAAGGAGCTGTATTAGTCAGTTTGGTGTTGCTATAACAGAAATACCTGAGACTGGGTAATTTATAAGGAAAAGAGGTTTATTTGACTTATGATTCTGGGACAGCTGCATCTGGCATGGGCCTCAGGCTGCTTCTACTCATGGTGGAAAAACTGCAGGCAGCCAGGGGGGTACAGGCAGATCACATGGCAAGAGGAAGCAAGAGAGAGAGAGAGGAGGTGCCAGGGTCCTTTAAACAATCAGCTCTGGGGCCGGCCCGGTGGCGCACTGGATAGAGTGCACCGCTTGGGAAGCGCGGCGGCGCTCCCGCCCAAGGGTTCGGATCCCACATGCAGA
>NW_007727187.1:141572-142068 GCF_000696425.1 Galeopterus variegatus
CAAGAGAGAGAGAGAGGAGGTGCCAGGGTCCTTTAAACAATCAGCTCTCACGGGAACTAATGGAACAAGAGCTCACTCATTACTGCCCCTCCCCCAGGGAGAGCATTAATCCATTCATGAGGGATCCACGCCCATGACTCAATCAGTTTCCAACGCTGCCACATTGGGGACCAAATTCCCACATGAGTTTTGGAGGGGACAGCACATCCAAACTCCATCAGGAGCTGACCTAAATAACCTTGAAAAACAGTGTTTTGACTGGGTACTGTAAGATAAAAGAGGAAAAGAATTATGTACAAACACTTCTCTTGTTAATTTGTTTCTTGGGGGCCCAGGTTAGGAATCCTAAAACTACTTTGCTTCTACACTAAGTGAAACAAATAAATAAGTATACATGTTGTAGACAACTAGAGCCAAGTCTTCCACTTTCAGGGAAAGAAATTACAAATAAATAAGGAGGAGGGAAGAATAAATACTGTAATGCTGGATTAGAGTC
>NW_007727187.1:143755-145969 GCF_000696425.1 Galeopterus variegatus
GTCAAAGCCCTAATGTAAACTGTGGACTTTAGGTAATGATAACGTGTCAGTATCATCTCATGAATTGTAACATATCTACCACACTAATGCAAGACACTAAAAACAGGGGAAACTGTGTCCATGAGTGGGAGAGTGAAGGGGTACATGCGAATTCTCTGTACTTCCTGCCCAATTTTTCTGTAAACCTGAAACTGCTCGAAAATATAAAATCTATTAAGTAATAAGAAAGAAGAGAGAGAAAAGGAAAAAGGACACAGGAGTCAACCTGAAAAAAGCCCCCCATAGCAAAGACTGGAATAATTTCAGCAACAAAATACGTAATGGTAGTACTGGATTATAACCCAAAGAAAAAAATAAATATTCAAGAGTTCACACGGATATAAACAAATGATCAACTAAATAAATAAATGGAGGAGAAGGGACACATCTTCTTTATAGAAAATGCCAAATGATAAATGTGGAAAGAATGAGGGTCAAAGGAGAACTACCATTAGAACACAAGAGTAATAATTACTGCAGACAAAATCCAGTAATGACTGTCCCCAGAGTATGTGTCCAAAATTATCAATGACTCTGGTAGTTTCAAGGCATGTCCACAAACTCTGATACCCCTCCCTCCAGGAGGTGGGGATGGATTCCCCTTGCCTTGAGTAAGGACTGCGTTGGGCCGGCCCGGTGGCGCACTGGAGAGTGCGCCGCTTGGGAGTGTGGNAAAAGAGGAAAAGAATTATGTACAAACACTTCTCTTGTTAATTTGTTTCTTGGGGGCCCAGGTTAGGAATCCTAAAACTACTTTGCTTGTATACTAAGTGAAACAAATAAATAAGTATACATGTTGTAGATAACTAGAGCCAAGTCTTCCACTTTCAGGGGAAGAAATTACAAATAAATAAGGAGGAGGGAAGAATAAATACTGTAATGCTGGATTAGAGTCAGAGATGTCAGTACAAATCACATTTATTTCAGTATATATGCAGATTGATACAGAAATAAATATAGTGTCATGTGTATACATATACGTCCTAGCTCTGTCCTTGGAGAGGGACTAGAATCAGTGATACTCCAGTAACAAGCACACCAAGCATCCAGATCATGACTTCTAAACAACATTCTTCAATAAAAAAAATGCTGGCTGGAGGAATGGCTGATTCTAGGGCTGAAACAGAAAATACAAGATGAGCCTGGAGCATCTTGTGGTGCCAGAAAGTAAGAAAGTGCTTGCAGAAAAAAAAAAAAAAAGATGAAGGCACATCAAAAGGAGGCAGGATGCTCAATATCACAAATCATTAGGGAGATGTAAATTAAAATAAGGAATGGCTAAAATCTAAAACACTAACAGTATCAAATGCTGGCGAGGATGTGGAGAAACAGGAACTCACATTCATTGCTGGTGAAAATGCAGAATGGCACAGGCACTTTGGAAGACAGTTGGCAGTTCCTTCCAAAACTAAACACACTCTCACCACACAATCCGGCAATGGTGCTTCTTGGTATTTACCCAAATGAGTTAAAAACTTAGGTCCACACAAAAACCAATACGTGAATTTTATAACAGCTTTGTTTATCATTGCCAAAACTTGGAAGCAACCAAGACGTCCTTCAATAGGTGATTGGATAAACGAAGTGTGGGACCTCCAGACTACGGAGTATTATCCAGAGGAAAAAAACAAAGGAGATATCAAACCACAAAAAAGTCATGGAGGAACCTTAAATGCATAGTGCGAATGGAAAGAAGCCAACGTGAAAAGGCTTCTGATTGATTCTACTGTATGACTCCAACTACATGACATTCTGGAAAAGGCAAAACTATGGAGATAGTAAAAGATCAGTGGTTGCCAAGGGGTCGAGAGAGAGGGTGGGAGGATGATGAGGTGGGGCACAGGGGACCTCTTAGGATGGTGAAACTATTGTGTACAATACTATAATGGTGGACACCTGGCACTATGCAAGCGTCAAAGCCCTAATGTAAACTGTGGACTTTAGGTAATGATAACGTGTCAGTATCATCTCATAAATTGTAACATATCTACCACACTAATGCAAGACACTAAAAACAGGGGAAACTGTGTCCATGAGTGGGAGAGTGAAGGGGTACATGGGAATTCTCTGTACTTCCTGCCCAATTTTTCTGTAAACCTGAAACTGCTCGAAAGTATAAAATCTATTAAGTAATAAGAAAGAAGAGAGAGAAAAGGAAAAAGGACACAGGAGTCA
>NW_007727187.1:146323-146883 GCF_000696425.1 Galeopterus variegatus
AAAAAAAAAAGACTGCGTTTAGTGAGTCACTTCTATCAAACAGAGTGTGGGAGTAGAAAAACAGTGGTTTTCCAGCAGAGAAACCTGGTAGACCCTACCTTTGCCAAGTGGCCAAGGCTAACATCACCTGTAATAAGTCACACTGATATCACGTATCCCTTGATATGATACAATGAAAAGGGCACGTCTACCCTTGAGGTATGCTTCCCCCAAATCTAACTCAGTGTAGTCATGAGAAAACATCAGACAAAAGCAAATTGAAAAATAGTCTACAAAGTACTTGACCAGGACTCTTCAAAAGTGTCAAGGTCATGAAAGACAAGGAAAGACTGAGAAACTGTTACAGATTGGAGGAGACCGAGGAGACACGGCTCCTCAAGGCAACGTGGTATCCTGGATTGGACCCTAGGATAGAAATAGGAGATTAGTGGGAAAACTGGTGAAATCCTAGTAAAGTCTATAATTTAATTAACAGCATTACCCAATTACATTAGTCTGTTTCTGTTGTTTATAACGGAATACCTGAAACTGGGTAATTTGTAAAGAAATAAAATTTATTT
>NW_007727187.1:147762-149819 GCF_000696425.1 Galeopterus variegatus
TTCTGTTGTTTATAACGGAATACCTGAAACTGGGTAATTTGTAAAGAAATAAAATTTATTTCTTACAGTTTCAGCGGGAAGTCCAAAGTCCAGGGAACACATGTGGTGGTGGCTTTGTTCTTGGTGGGTGGCTGTCCACGGCAACACGGGATGTCACATGGCAAATGGGATGAGCAAGAGAGCTGACCTCCTCTCCTGTTCTCTAAGCCATCAGAACCACGCCCATTACGGGCCATCAAACCATCAGTGAATTAATCCATTCTTGGGAGTGCAGTCCTTACAATCTAATCACCTCTTAAAGGCCCCACCTTTCAATTACCATAATGGGATTTCCCACCCTCTTAACACTGTCGCAGTGAGGATTAAGTTTCCAATACATGGACCTTTGGGGGACACTTTTTACCCATAGCCCTAGTGTTAGTATTTCAGTTTGGAGAAATGGTTATGTAAGATGCTCACATTAGGGAAACTGAGCAAAGGGTACATAGGGAACTCTGCAAATTTTCTATAAATCTAAAATTATTTCAAAATAAAAAGCTTTAAAAATAAATTAGCAAAACAAAACTGAAGGAATTGCTATATTTTAATAAATGTTTTTTTTACCACAAGTGATATAAGTTCCTCTCATACCCTTTAAAGTTAAGAAACATAATTGTATAAAATGTTAATTATAAGATTAAACAACACTTTTCCAACTTTATCTGATATTGATTGACTTGCTGTGAAAAATGAAGAAATTAGCACATTTGCACTTCCTCCGTCCCACCTTTTCTTTTCCATCTCCCAAATCTTGTTCATTATGTCAGTATCATTTTTACTATTGATGTTTATAACATTTGCATTGTGTTCTGGACTCCAAAATCTCATAGATTTTCGTTTCTATATTTAAGTGGATTCAGGGCTTATCACCAATACGTTTATCCTGGCTTCTGCATTCTCATCTACTTATTTTGATAAATTCCTAGGTGTCATTGCCCAATAGTCTGTTTCAAGAAGGACTAAGCAGCACCCATTCCCTGAGTTCTCGACGCTTGGGAATGTCTGTCCATGGCCTTTCTATTCGAATAAACTTATCTGAGTATAAATTTCTTGGGTCACACTCTCTCTTTCAGATCCTTGTAGATGTCACCCCACAGACTGGCACAGTATGTTTCTAGAGAGACATCTGCAGCCAGCTTGATTTCCCCCACCATGGGATTTGAGATCTTTGCCTGAATGCTCGTATGATTCTTTCTTTAGCCTTTAAACTTAGTACCTTTATTAGAATATAAAGCTTGATGCGGATGGTCCTGAATCAGTTTCATATCCACATTCACATCTTCATTTCAGGAACATTTTTCTCTGTGATTTCTGAATATTTTTCATCGTTTGTCCATTTCTTCTATTTTTCTTTTCAGGAACACTCACTGTGCAAATGTTATACCTCTTTGGTCTGTCCTCCGAGTCTTTCTAATTTTCCCATAAGTGCTCGTTATGGGCCAAGTTGGATCCTCCAAGAAAGATATTTTGAAGTCCTAAAACCCAGTCCCTCAGACTGTGACCTTATTGGGAAATAGGGTCATTGCAGATGTAATTAGCTAAGATGAGGTCATACTGGAGTAGAGCAGGCACTTAATCCAACATGACTGGCATACTTCTAAGAAGAGAAGAGATGCAGACACAGAGAGAAGAACGATGGGGGATGAAGGAGGCAGAGACTGGAGTGTTGCAGCTATAAGCCAAGAACACCATGGCTTGCCAGCCATGCCCAGCACGAAGAGAGGGCCTGGGACAGATTCCCCCTCATGGCCCTCAGAAGGAGCCAACACTGCTGACACCCAGATTTCAGAATTCTAGCCTCCAGACGGTGGGAGAATAACCTGCTCTTGTTTTAAGCCATCCAGCCTGTGGTATTTTGTTACTGCAGCCCTAGGAAACTCGTATACTATTTTGTAGGTTTGTTTGTTCCTTTCCTTTTATTTTTGTGTGTTTCCTCCATGATGTGACCTTCTCCACTCTATGTTTATTCCACGAGTTGTTTATTTTTTGTTTTCAATATGTCTTTTTAATTTTTTTTT
>NW_007727187.1:150320-174178 GCF_000696425.1 Galeopterus variegatus
CTATGTTTATTCCACGAGTTGTTTATTTTTTGTTTTCAATATGTCTTTTTAATTTTTTTTTCCTTTTTGTCTTTTTTCGTGACCGGCAACGATCGCAACCCTCGGTGTTGTGCCCGCACCTCGCTCAGCCAGTGAGGGGCCGGTCTGTATGTGGGATCCGAACCCTCGGCGGGAGCGCCGCCGCGCTCCCAAGCGGCGCACTATAGCAGTGCGCCACCGGGCCGGCCCTGTCTTTTGAATTTTAAAATGTCCTTATTTGTTGCTTCCATCTCTTCCTGAGTGTTGCTAACTGGTTTTCTGTCTGTCACCTTATAAGTGCTCTATGCAACCTTTGACATCTTTGAGCTCAACGAAGGAGGTCAGATGACCCACAATCTCTTTGAGTCCCTGGAGCACGTTTCTGACTCTCCCTCTGTGTTTTGTTTTGTTTTTTAATATGTCCTCTTACGATGTAAACTCTTTTGCCTTTTTTTTTTTTCCCTAAGTTTTTAAGTCCCATGAATGATGGTTCCTCTGTGATTATTATTCATCTTGGACCATGACCAGCCATTTGTTGAAGGATGACGTTGAAAGGAACAGGGTAGGTCATCTGGAGAGTGATTTGGTTTGTGTTCTCAAATGCACTCTTTCTAAATCCTTTATTTTTTTCCTTGGACACATATCACTTCTGATTTCAGCATTAAGGATTGGCGAGACTCTCTGCAAAGGCCTCTTGGCAGCTGGGCTGCCACAGCTGCCTGCCTCCCTCCACCTGGCCCTGTCCCGGGGTGTTGAACTGGCTCTGCAGGGTGACACCTCTGATGCCTTGGTGGCCTGGACTCACCCCAGGCCCTGTCATCCACAGGGTGGCCTCCCAGCCATGCCATTTATGTGGAGACCCGCTTCCCCCTGGCAGCTCTGTTCCTCTCTTGTTCAAGATCATATTTTACAGCATTGAGCAGCTATACTTTCTGGTTTAATAAAAGATGGAGGCCTTTCTCTATTTTTTCTTTCTCCACATTCATTGTTGTTTTCAGTGGACCTTGGGTGCAGGGAGTGGAATAAACAGGCCTTCACTCTGCCATTTTAAATTCCTACATTCTTTGAGAACACTTTTTCCTCATTTTCCTCTTTTCTCCCAGGCCACCCTTTCTTGACTCCCTTGCCCTGTCCTCCTCTGTGTAGCCGTGAAGTGCAGGCAGAAAGGAGGTCCCTGCCAAATGCCACGCAGCTAGGAAGGGGAGGAGCTGGGAGCCCGACACCAGGTATGCAGGCACCGCCTCTAAGGGACAGAGGGACATGGATTCTTGGTGTGATTGAATTTCCACTGGGCACTGCCTCACCTGCAGCTCCCAAAGAACCACCATGCTATCCTCGACCTCTTCCTCAGGTCAGAATCCCAGAAATGAAAACTGGGATTCCCATAGCAGAGGGGGAGTTTGGCCCAATCCCCTTCCACCAGCTGCAGGGACTGGGGAGTTTGGTCAGTCAGTGTCTATCCTCGACCTCTTCCTCAGGTCAGAATCCCAGAAATGAAAACTGGGATTCCCATAGCAGAGGAGGAGTTTGGCCCAATCCCCTTCCACCAGCTGCAGGGACTGGGGAGTTTGGTCAGTCAGTGTCCAGGAATCCTGAAACATTACAGGGATTGCAGTCAAAGGCACACCAGTTGCTGAATATGAACTAGCCCTTCAGGAAACTGTCTCCAGCCAAAGTCCAGCTGAGAGGCCTCCAGGATTCCTGGAGCTTCAGGGTGGCTTCACCCAGCACTGAGGGTCAGGAGAGAAGCCCAGAGCCCGGGACCTGCATTTAGGTCCTGACTCTGCCATTGATGACCCATGGGGCACCTGGAGAAGCTGCTGCGCACTGTCACCTCTGTATCTGCCCAGTCAGTAGGGTGGCCTGAAGGATGTCTGAGTCCCTGCTGGAGCTGGTGATCCAGGATTCTGGGCCCCCCTCCAAGCCCTCTCCTTGTGGCTCAACCCGCTCCTCATTCCTCCTAGAACCCAGCTTGGGAAGCTGGGTGCGCATTACTCCCTGAGACCTGTCCAGGCTGTGTCTTAGAAGGCCCCTCAGGGCCTAAGGCTGGGGCCAGCTAGCAGCACTGGGGAGTTTTACTCCTGAGACCCTCAGGTCACCATAACGATTCACTCTTCCTCACCAGCAGAGAAGGGACTTGGAGATTCTCTTCCCCAAGGAGCAGCTTCATGGTGGGTGAACTCTGAGGGAGACTGTCTGGCCAAGGGCATTTTCTAACCCAGCATGTGGCCTTTCAGATGCGCCACAGGAAGCCTCTACTTAGTCCAGAGGCATAATCTGAAGTCGGCCAAGCGGCAGCCACTGGAAGTTATGGAACCTAGTTGAGCTCTGGGCTGTGGTCAAAGGGTTGGGTGAAAAGCAGACTTTGACTCTTGTCTCCAGCCAACCTTTTGGCTTTCCTGCCTGCCCCTTGCCTCCTTTCTTCTTTCTTTACTTATGAAAGGAGAGGATGAACCCAGCATTCATCGGTCCATGGATCCATCCACCCACCCACGCATCCGTCCCCCATCCATCCATTCTCAGGCTATCCATCCACCCCCTACTATCATCTATCATCCTGCATCTATCGTCCACCCATATACTCATCTTTTCACTCATTACCCATCCATCCATCATCTATTCATTTGGTCATCCCTCCCTCCCTCACTACATCCCTTGTTCGAAAAGCCACGTCTTAGTAAGAGTAACAACAATACTATTAGGAACAGTAATCGCCACTATTTACTGAAAGCTTACTGTGTGTCAGGCACTGTGCAAATTGCTTTACTCACATTATCTAATTGAATCTACCCTATCCAAAAAGTCCCATGTCACAGATGAGGAAACTGAGATAAGTAATCACCTACAGACTTCCTTGGGAATACAAACATAATGAAGATACCCTTTCTCTGACTTCCAGTGCTCACCACAGACTGAAGACTGATCTGTGAAAATATAGGATATCCATAAAGTCCAGAAGCATAGAAAGTAATAATAATAAACATATATATATATATTACATATTAAAGATGTCCCTGACAACATTATATTTGCCTGTTGCCAGACTTCACAGACACCCCAAACAGTAGAAATACAAAGAGATGGATGCTCCACAGAAGCAATAAAAAGTCCTGCAAATGCACCACAAGAAGGGAGGGGCGTGGGAAGAGGAGGGAGCGAAGTGAGGGTAGCCAGCGAAGGCTTCTCTGCAGAGGTAATGTTTGAGTGGACTATCAATTTGTGAAGCAGAGAAGGGCTTTACCAGAAGAAATCAGCAAGTACAAGGGCATAAATTGAAAAGACCAGATCCAAAAAATGTGAATAATTTTCAGTGGTTGGAACAGAGGTGTCACAGAGGAGCCTAATGGCCACCTGGAGCCTATGAGATCATTAGAATGAAGCGGAGTCAGAAATAAAGATCCCATTGCTGCCCAGCTATATTTAGGCAGGGAAAAATACCACATTACTAAATAATCTATTCATCATTACCCCATTTTACATAACGTGCATATATGTTTAGAGAAAATAGACTGGAAGGATATTCTAGAATGTTAGCAATGGAGATTTCTGGGTAGTGGGATTTGGGATGGTTTTTATTGTCTTCTCGGGACTTTCTCTACAACGAGCATGGTGAAAGGAAATAGGGCTAGGAGGCAGGACACCTGGGTTCTAATCTCCTTTTGGCCACTGACTTGCTGGAAGACCTTGGACAAGTCCCTTCCCCTCTCTGGCTCTCAGCTTTCTCACCTGTAGAATGAGAATTGGCCCCGTGCTCCCCAAGGCCCCATCTGACCTGGCTATTCCAAGCTGGAGATTCTCAGACTGGCATCTGGAAATGTGTTCCTGGGGGTCCTTGCATTCTATGGAAAGTGTCCAAAAAATGTTTGCATGCTTTCGTTTTGATGATAAAATCTAAGAAATGAGCTTGTACACATAAGTACTAAGAATTGTGCCAGGCACATACTAAAGCCTCCATACATGTGAGCTAATTTTATTAAGAAAAAAATGCTGTTGACGTTTTTCAAGACAATGCCTCCTCTCTATTGCAGTGATAATTCACAATGGAAAAACATTTTCCTAGAGTAAGATTTTTGGGTCTTGGGCCAGTGTTTCTCACATTGGGGTCTGTGGACCTCAGGGGCCCCTAAGATAGATTTTCTCCTGTAAGCAGGGCCTGCTACTCAAATTTGAATAGAGGCACAGGTCTGGGGCCCCCAAAGAGCAGGGAATGTGAGCTCTGATACCTCTTGTCCCTGCTTTCACAGCTTCCCTTTAGCTGGATGACTTGCTTTTTCCTGAGGTAGGAGGAGACCTTGGAAACACACGTACCTTTCCCAGGAAAGTGAGTCCCTGAGGAGGCCTCCCAGCCCGCAGGCTCACTCCAGCACCTGTGTTCTGTAACCTAGCCCTAATTGAAATCACATTAACATTATGATTCCATTAGGAGGAACAAGAAGCCGGCTGCAGGAATGCGCCCCATGGGGCCTAATCAGCTGGACTGGATCGTTTATAAAGGGCAGTGCATCTGCCTGGAGCTTCAGTGTTAAGTAAGGCAGACAGGGGCCTATTCATTATTAACAAGGCTTTATGCGTTTGGCTAGGAAGGAGTACAAAGTTGGCCATGAGGGGAGTCTGAAGGAGGAGAAGCATTAAAGCGTTGACTGCAAATGCCTTGTTCACTGAGCCCATCAGTGGAGTCTGAGATGGGGATACCTCTGCCCAGGTGGAGGTGACCTCCCATCCCCAAATCCCTGACTGTGGCAACCCCTCATGCTGATGGGAGAGGCTAAGTAACTTGCCTGATGCCCCATAACTAATGTGTGGTGGAGTCAGAATTTCAGCCCAGGCAAGCTGAGTCCAGAGCCTACATGCTTGGTCAACCTGCCATAGACAGTCCACCCCTTGGCAGTTCACACCACTCCTGAGATGTGTCTTTGTACCACTCAGTGTTCTAGCAACTCAAGCTCTCTGAGGTTGTGATGTAAAGGAAAGAGCACTGGAAATCAGCAAAGCAAGTAAGAAAACGTGGCTGGAGGTCTGGCTCTTTCAATTTATTTATTTTATTCACTCCTTTAACTAAAAGTACCAATGCTGTGCCAGATGCTGTGCGAGGTGCCACGGCTAAAAAGGTGAATGAGACCTAGTCCTTGCTCTAGAGGAGCTCAGGAACTACTTGAGACTCATCACTCTCTTCAGGGACTGTGTACACTAAGCACTGGTCATACGTGGTCTCACTGGATCCTTAACTCTGACAAATGAACCCTTCATTATAATGTAATGTGTAAGAACCATAAACAGAGAAATCAATGAACTATTAGTATTCCATTATAAAATATCATTCTATATAATTAAATATTAATATAAATATGATTGGAGGCAATAGTGTACAACGTTTGGGAGCACAGGCTCTGTAATCCAATAAACCTCAGTTCTAATCTGGATTTGTTGCTTAATAGTTGAATTTCCATGTCATGCAATGTCACCTCTCTGTGTCTACACCTACCCATTCCTTCTGCCTTCCCGTGTCCTGGGTATGGGGGATGAGGTAGAAGGAGGCGACTGGAAGCAGCAATATTGATATCATGTAGGAAGAGGTGTTACATAGACACCAGATATGACTTTGGAATTGGGAAAGAAAATGTTGGGCACTAATACAAGGGGTCCTCAAAAAATTCATGGAAAATGCATATTATGAAAAAACTATGCATGGACTTCAAACTTTTTTTGAACCAAAATACAGTCATACTAACTTGTTACAACATGTCTGAGAGAAATCTAGTTTTGATCCTAAGAAGGATAAGACATCAGTTTGAAAATAACCCCTATCAGAGCAACATGAATTCTGTTAAAATTGAAGCAAGAGCAAACATCAAATTTATGGGAAAGCTTGGGTGGAAAAATGGTGAAATCATTGATGCTTTATGAAAAGTTTATGGGGGCAAAGCCCCAAGGAAATCAGCAGTTTACAAATGAATAACTTGCTTTAAGAAGGTACTACATGATGTTGAAGACGCAGCCCACAGAGGCAGACCATCCACCTCAATTTGTGAGGGAAAAATTAATCTTGTTGGTGCCCTCATTGAAAAGGACTGATGATTAACAGCAGAAAAAATAGCCAACACCATAGACATCTCAGCTGGTCCAGCTCACACAATTCTGACTGAAAAACTACAGTTGAGCAAACTTTTTGCTCAATAGGTGCCAAAACTGTTGTGCCCAGATCACTTGCAGACAAAAGCAGAGATTTCTATGGAAATTTTAAACAAGGAGGATCAAGATCCTGAGGCATTTCTTCAAAGAACTATAACAGGAGATGAAACATGACATTGCTGGTATGACCCTGAAGACAAAACACAATCAAAACCATGGCTACCAAGAGGTGGAAGTGTCCAGTCAAAGCAGAAGCAGAAAGGTCAAGAGCAAAGTCATGGCAACAGTTTGGGGGATGTTCCAGGCACTTTACTTATTGATTTTCTGGAGGGCCAAAGAAAAGTAACATCTGCTTATCATGAGAGTGTTTTCAGAAAGTTAGCCAAAGCTTTATCAGAAAAACACCCAGGAAAGCTTCACCAGAGAGTCCTTCTCTATCATGGCAGTGCTGCTGCTCATTCCTCACATCAAACAAGGGCAATTTCGTAAGAGTTTTGAAGAGAAATCACTGGACATCCACCTTAGAGTCTGATTTGGCTCTTTCTGACTTCTTTTTGTTTCCCGACCTTAAAAAGTCTTTAAAGGGCACTCCTTTTTTTGTTTTTTCAGTTAATAATGTAAAAAAAAAAAAAAAAAGACTGTATTGAGATGGTTAAATTCCCAGGACCCTCAATTCTTTAGGGATGGACTAAATGGCTGGGATCACTGCTTACAAAAGTATCTGGAACTTGATGGAACTTACGTAGAGAAATAAAGTTTACATTTTTTATTTTTATCTTTTAATTCCATTTTTCCACAAACTTTTTGAAGTCCTGTCATATGTGGTGATTGAAAGTATGAGCCCCGAAGGCAGATGGACCTGGTTCCAAATCATGGCTCTGTTCCAGTGGCTGCATGGCCCTGAGCAAGGTGACTCTACATTAGGGCTCTCAGTTTCTACACCTGTAAAATGGGAACAACAGTAGCACTTACCTTACAAAACTGTTACAAGGATTAAATGAGATGAGAGGTAAAGCACACAGCACATGGTTTGAGACATAGTAAGGGTCACGAAGAAAGCCCACCCCAAACAATTTTCAAGTATTGTTTTAGAGGAATATCCAATCAATATTCAAGGGGTGATGGCAGCATATGTGGATTTTCACCAGCTGTGTGACCTTAGGCAGTCTCCTGGTCCATATGAGCCAGTAAAATAGGGGTGGTAAGACCAACGTTTTAGGATGGAGAGTTGACAATAAGTGTGGATATATTTGTAAGCAGTTACAATGCACAATGTGCAATCCTCTTATTGAGCACTGATTGTATGCGAGGCCAGGGTTCAGATGCAGGAGAGGGGAATGGAAATACGGTCTCCCACCCTCCAGGAGTGTCCAGTTGGCTGGGGGAGGCATTGGGCACCAGATGGCCCCTTGTCTGTGGCATCAACTAGGAAAAGCAGACCCTTGGAGGGGAGAGAATAGGCAGAAGGGCACAGGCTGAGGTCCCAGCTCACCTGCTCCTCCCTGTCACGCTGCCTGGCATCTCTGGGGCAGTCTGTTCACTGAACATGAGCACGATCTCTCATGTTTCTTGTCCTCTCATTTGTACAGGACAGTTTAATTTCATTCCTTCCAATGTGTTGGGGACCCTGACCCTGTCCCAGAAATAATTTTTAAAAACAATCACCCTCTATTACGAGCCAGACTCTATGTCCTTTACATTCAACCGTAACACCTATGCTGGGAAGAACCTTGCAGATGAAGACACTGAGGCTCAGAGAGGTGACATGACTTGTTCCAGTAGATATAGCCTGTCTGATGCTGAGGCTCCAGCTCTGTTTATGGTGCTGAATGGACCAGCACTCCCTTCCTATTCCAAGTGTGTATTTTGTGACCATGAGGGCATCTTCCCATGTCTCTTATTCTGGTAATGAGAGATGAAAGACTGGACTAGGTAGGGGTACAGCCTACAGCATTCCCCTCCCCAGTTTAGACTCTGCCCTATGGTAGTGACTTTGGGTTATTTGCTCCTTCATCCCAATGTTCTCATGAAATAATAATAATAACAACAGAGGCAGCAGCAGCAGCAGCAGTAGCTACAACAGCTCCCGTCTATCTAGTGCCTACTGCTGGCTGGACACCATACATGCACCACCTGTCTTGGCCCTCATGTTAAGCGTAGGAGGCAGACACAGGCAATACACATAGTTTATAGATGAGGAAGCTGAAGTTTAGAGAAGCAAAGTAGAGCCAGGATTCGAATCCAGACAGCCTGCCCCCAGAATTTCAGCTCTGTTCCTTCAGTATTCATTGACCATTTCTTCTCTGCACGGACTGTGTGTGCTAAGAAATGTATATCAAAATACCGCTGCGAAGGAGGTGCTATTGTTACCCCATTTCACAGATGAAGCAATTGAGGTTCATAGACATTAAATGACTTGCCCCAAAATATATAAAGTAAATAGCAAAGCTGGGACTTGAACACACCTCTTTCTGAGGTCCGATCCCATGCTCTCCACCTTTCTCTTTAGGAGGGGCTCCTGGTGACCTTTCTCATGCTGGAGACAGAGAGGAGGGGGCTCCTGGGGACAGGGCAAAAGCAGCCCAGCAGGGAAGACGGAAACAGAGCCTCTCTACAAAGCAACCTGAAGGATCCAGTTGTCTTAACCCAACTGGCCCTGACTCCTGGGGACAGGGCAAAAGCAGCCCAGCAGGGAAGACAGAAACAGAGCCTCTCTACAAAGCAACCTGAAGGATCCAGTTGTCTTAACCCAACTGGCCCTGATTAAAAATAGAGCATGCCAGCCTGGCTGCCCAGCAGCTCAGCTGAGATCAGAAAACATTTCCAGCAAGTCTGGGTCTTTTAAGTTATTTATCTGTCTGCATTTTTCATCATTTGCCATTGATTTGCAAGGGCTCCTCCTGAGAGCCCCTCTGGAGCCTGCCTGGCAGGGGAGCTGGCTCTGGTCTCCCTTGTCCCTGGGGTGCCTGCCTTTCCTGTAAGGCAGCCCAGCACCAGCTGCCCACTCAGTGGCCTCCAAACCTGGGTCCCCCACTGCCAGGACTGCCAGGGCAAGGGGTCTTTGTCCCCCTCCCTTCCCCACATGAGGGCAGCAGAAGTTCTGGAGTAAGCAGGCCTGTACATAAATACGAGACCCCTGCCCTCCCCTCTCACACCACGCCCCAATCCACATGCTGCCCCTCCCTGCCCCAGGAGGTTGACCTCCAAGGATTGCATGCCCTTCCCTTCCCCACATGAGGGCAGCAGAAGTTCTGGAGTAAGCAGGCCTGTACATAAATACGAGACCCCTGCCCTCCCCTCTCACACCATGCCCCAATCCACATGCTGCCCCTCCCTGCCCCAGGAGGTTGACCTCCAAGGATTGCATGCCCCAGCTCCCTTACTCTCTCGATTGTGGTTGGGCTTAGGTAATGGCAGAAAAACCAGAGAAAACCAAAAACACTGGCAGGAAACCAGACAGTAGGAGGAGAGAGGGGTTGGGTATTTCTACCCAGGTTTGTGCTGCATCCCTCTAAATGGCAGCTCCCGTGGGGTGGCCCCTCTCCCACACTCCAGTCCTTGCTGGGATCTGCTAATGCTATTCCCTCCCCCACTAACCTGTTCCTTTCCCTGGTGCCTTCAGGCCTAGGGGTATTGATGGCTTTCTGCTGTTGCTGGTCTTTGGGTGCCTCAGCATCCCTTGTTAGTTCCCTTAGTCTTGTCTAAACCTCTGTAGTGTGTCTTTATTAAATCCTCCTCAAAATCCTAGCTGATATGACTCTTGTTTTCTTCTGAGATCCTGAATAATCCACAGGAACTTCTGACCCTATGAAGTACAAACATGGGCAGAAATACAAGCTCCCAGGTTAAGACCACCAGGGACCCAGGATAGACTCATGTTTACTTCTGTTTATAGGACAAAAGTCACGGTCCTTCACCACACACCTTAGGTAGGGTGTCTCCATCTCTCATTCTCTCTCCCTCTCTCTCTCTTCCTTGAGAGATAAATAGGGATGCTTTATTTTATCAACTCTCTTTTGATAGCTGCTTTGTCTAGAAAGGTCTGAGGCTGGATTTGAACCTCCTGGATGGAAGGGGCAGAACTTCCTGATGGGAAGGGTCGCAAAGCTCCCCACCGGGACTGTAGCCTTACACTGTTCCTGGGCAGGGTATGACTTCAGACACCTCCACCACAGACCTCACTGAGTATCTCAGTTGGCATTTTCTGTCTGCAAGTGATAGAAAGATCAATGAAAACAGCTTGAATAATGAGAAATTTGTTCATCTTGTCTTACAAGATATCCAGAAGGAGTGGTTTCAGAGTTGGCAAATTTAGCAGCTCCATGGAGGTAGGTCTCTCAGGTGGCTTTTCAACTATCCTCTAGTTTTTCCTTTATGGTCACAAGATGGCTGCCACAGCTCCAGACATCACAGCAAGATCTAAAGCAGGAAGGCAAGAGTCTTTGTATTAGACACTGATCCAGCTGCTGTTAAAACCCAAAATAGCAGTGGTTTAAACAAGATAGAAATTTATTTTCCTGTCTCTTTACAGTCCAAGGCCAGCTCAGGGTTAACATGGCAGTCCAGTGGTATTGAAGTTTCTCTATCTTGTTGCCCTTATCTGCGAGGGTGGAGATGGCTCATCATCATCTAGGTATCAGGAAGGATGAACAGAGGGATGGGAGGACATGCCCCTCCTTTTGTGGGTGCAGTCACAGAAGTTGCACTTGTCATTTATACTCAGATCTTTGGTTGGAACTTAGCTACATGGCCACAGGCAGATGCAAGAGAGGCTGGAAAAGGCAGTCTTTTGGCTGGGCAGCCATGTGCCCAGCAAAATCTCCCCCTATGTGTGAAAAGGGGAAAACAGATCTCTGGGGACAACATGACATCTCTTCATAAGCCCTGTCTCCTGACACCTTTGAATAATAAGGAAAACCTTCCCAGGCACCCTCCAGTACCATCATCAGACTTCCCTTACATCTCATTGGCTTAGGTTCATGCCATGCCAGTTCCCTAATTGCAAGGAAGTCTGACTGGCAGGGACACAGTGCTTCCATAAGATGGCAATAGTAATAGTAGCTATTGATAAGACTTTTTTAGAATTAAATTAGATAATCCCCGTGAAGGGCTTGGCACATAAGAAGTGCTCAGAAATTGTTGGCTGGTGTTATTATTTATTATTTTACATAAGATATTTGAAACAAGGGTTCTATGATGAAAGGAATATGAATGGATTGGTCTATTAGAACAGAGATTCCAGGAGACTGAAGACCTGGTGCAAGTGGCAACCATGTGACCCTGGGCAAATCTCGGCCTTCTCCTGCAGGCTGGGCCTGCCCACCAAGGGCTTTTGTGTCAATTGGAAAATAGGCCCCTTGCACCCCCCACCCTGGGGACACAGCCCCAGGCCAGGGCTCATGCCTGGATTTCAGCCCCACATGACCCTCAAGTTGGGTGCCCTTATGCAGGGCACGCACTGCCCATCCTTCCAAGTCACACAGCCCCACACTTGCCTATCAGGGTGGTTGTGACTGTCGATGAGCCAATGACTGTGTCAGGGTCCTGCACCTGCTGTGCCCTTGTGAGGAGGGGGTGGGATTTTGGCTTACTGTGGAGAGGTGACTAGCTGGGAGTCACGGGTAATGGGAAGGCAGGGGCTGCGGAGGGGTCAAGCAAGAGCCCCAGGAAGATGAGCCTAGAATAGCTCTTGCCTGGCCCTAGGGACAGGCATGGGGGGTGTCCATCTGCCACCTTCCCTACCAGGCCTCACCCCAGGGACTGAGACCTCTGCTGATTGACTGGGCCCCGAGAGTCCCCACCTGCCAGGGCCTTTTAGACAAGGCCTTTGACCTCCTGTTCTGTTCAGGCAGCCAGACAAAGGGAGCACAGGGAAGGGAGGGAGGGATAGAACAGTCCCCCTCCCCAGCAGCCCGGGCGGCCTCTTGTCCACCCCCTCTGAAATGTCCTAGAGAGCCCCTCCTTCCCAGTCTTCATGAGCCCGAGGTGGCAGACTGGGTACTTCCCAGTTCTCTCTGGGTAGGTCCCTTTGACAGCCTAGTGCAGGATTTTCCAAACATGCCTGACCACAAGAATCACCTAGGACACTTGTTGAAAAGACAGCTTCCAGAATCTCACGCCCTTTGCATGCTGACTCAGCAGCTCAAGGTGGAGCCCAGGAATCTGCGCTATCCCAGCACCTCCAATGATTCCATGGATACAGACATTGGAGAGCCATTGAGATAAAAGGGGTGGGCTATGTATCCCTTCTGACCTAGGTCAGCTGCTGTGTGACCTTGGACAAGTGACTTAACCTGGCTGGTTTCATCTGAGACAAAGTGGGAACAATGTAGTACCTACCTCAGAGGATCACCTCCTGTGTCTACCTCCTGTGAAGCCTGAGACCAAGCAGGTGAAGCTCCTGCTACTGTGCCTGGAGAGCACCAGCAGATGGTTGTGACCATATTCTTTTTGTTGTTATTGTTAATAGCATAGCTATCCCCTGCCTCCACTGGGACACTGCTTGGCTTAAGTGAAGGGGACCCACAGGGCACGTGTACTGGTGTCTAGCTCCATGTTTTTCCCTCTCCCAGGGCCCCAGGATGAGAGCTTAGCTCTGTCTACCCTTCAGGTCTGTTAATGCCATTAACTCTGGTGACCTATTCCCTCCTGCTGCACTCAACACCTCCCCTCCCCAGAGCCCCCTGAGGCAGCCTGTCTGCTTCTCCCATCAGGCCCCCCCACATGCTGCCCTCCTTGGGGTGGGAGGTAGTCCATCCCACTTCAGGTGACAACCAGGGAGCTGCAGCAGACCCTGGGGTGGGGGTGGGGGCTAGGGGTTGGGCACTGGGGAGGGAATGTGGAGAGGACAGGGAGTCTGGGGATGGGAGGGGACTCTGCTCGGATGGTCTCCAGTTCCAGGTCTGCCCTCGGTGCTGGGCCAGCGCTCAGTCCCTAACTCTCACCTGGGCTGTGTGGATGTTGCGACGAGGTTGTCTGAGTGCAGGAGAACAAGGTGGAGGATATAAAAGTTTAAAATCCTGATCCCTCAAGCTTCCTTCCCTCCTTCCCTCAGCCTGAGGGTGTGGGGTCCCAAGATGCAGAAACCAGATGTCTTCGCCAGCTCCACAGCACGCGTCAGGCCTGCAGAGGAGTCATCCCACCCTCCTCCCCGCTCTGAGAGGACTTCTACGGGAGAATGATGGGCTGAGAGTCCTGGCCCTGCTGCGGGGCATGTTCCACCTTGCTGGGCCTCAACTTCCTCATCCGTAAAATGGGGTCACAGAGGAGCCCACCGCAGCAGATGGCTGTGAGGATGTGCTGTGATGCTGGGCGATGGCGTGTAATAGGTGCTACACTCACGTGATGCCACCTGTTCCTATCTGCACTGTACAAACCATGTTAACAGAAAACAAAACCGAGTCACAATCTCCCACTAGCTGGTCTTCCCTGTAAACCTAACTGTCCTGTTTCCCCTCACAGAGATTCAGTTTGACCTAGAGCCAGGGTTGCCATCTAGATTTTTTTTTTCTACCTAACCTCATATCATAATGTGTTTTCTGTTCACTGCAGTATTTCATTGATTTCAAACAATCTAATAAAAACACGCTCAATACCCCTTATGCATGAGGCCCTGGGTTACCATTGTGAAGAACATTCATTCATTAAACTCAACAACTTCCTAGGAGATATGTACCTCTATTATTCTCATTTTATTTAAGATGAGGAAACCAGGGAGTAGAAGAGTTAGAGAGCTTGCCCAAGGCTCCCATAGTGGGTAGTAGAAGTAGAACTCGAACCCAGAACCCAGGACCGGCTGAGGCCAAAACCTGTGCTCTCAGCCCCACATTCAGCCTTCGTAAGATCATATGTAGTCCCCTCCCAAGCCCCAGGAGCTCGCAGTCCTGTAAAGAACCGCAGAACTTGGATTTTTAAAAGCTGCATGCAAGGCCTCTGAGATCAGATCACCCCACAGTGGCTCTAAGATGTGAGCTTGGGTTCAAATTTCAGCTCTGTCACTTACTAGCTGTATGATCTTGGGAAAGTCACTTAGCCTTGTGTGCCTCAGTCTCCCTCTGTAAAATGGAGATAATATCAGGACCTCCTCATAAAATTATTGTGAGGATTCANGTCTGGGGATGGGAGGGGACTCTGCTCGGATGGTCTCCAGTTCCAGGTCTGCCCTCGGTGCTGGGCCAGCGCTCAGTCCCTAACTCTCACCTGGGCTGTGTGGATGTTGCGACGAGGTTGTCTGAGTGCAGGAGAACAAGGTGGAGGATATAAAAGTTTAAAATCCTGATCCCTCAAGCTTCCTTCCCTCCTTCCCTCAGCCTGAGGGTGTGGGGTCCCAAGATGCAGAAACCAGATGTCTTCGCCAGCTCCACAGCACGCGTCAGGCCTGCAGAGGAGTCATCCCACCCTCCTCCCCGCTCTGAGAGGACTTCTACGGGAGAATGATGGGCTGAGAGTCCTGGCCCTGCTGCGGGGCATGTTCCACCTTGCTGGGCCTCAACTTCCTCATCCGTAAAATGGGGTCACAGAGGAGCCCACCGCAGCAGATGGCTGTGAGGATGTGCTGTGATGCTGGGCGATGGCGTGTAATAGGTGCTACACTCACGTGATGCCACCTGTTCCTATCTGCACTGTACAAACCATGTTAACAGAAAACAAAACCGAGTCACAATCTCCCACTAGCTGGTCTTCCCTGTAAACCTAACTGTCCTGTTTCCCCTCACAGAGATTCAGTTGAACCTAGAGCCAGGGTTGCCATCTAGATTTTTTTTTTCTACCTAACCTCATATCATAATGTGTTTTCTGTTCACTGCAGTATTTCATTGATTTCAAACAATCTAATAAAAACACGCTCAATACCCCTTATGCATGAGGCCCTGGGTTACCATTGTGAAGAACATTCATTCATTAAACTCAACAACTTCCTAGGAGATATGTACCTCTATTATTCTCATTTTATTTAAGATGAGGAAACCAGGGAGTAGAAGAGTTAGAGAGCTTGCCCAAGGCTCCCATAGTGGGTAGTAGAAGTAGAACTCGAACCCAGAACCCAGGACCGGCTGAGGCCAAAACCTGTGCTCTCAGCCCCACATTCAGCCTTCGTAAGATCATATGTAGTCCCCTCCCAAGCCCCAGGAGCTCGCAGTCCTGTAAAGAACCGCAGAACTTGGATTTTTAAAAGCTGCATGCAAGGCCTCTGAGATCAGATCACCCCACAGTGGCTCTAAGATGTGAGCTTGGGTTCAAATTTCAGCTCTGTCACTTACTAGCTGTATGATCTTGGGAAAGTCACTTAGCCTTGTGTGCCTCAGTCTCCCTCTGTAAAATGGAGATAATATCAGGACCTCCTCATAAAATTATTGTGAGGATTCAGTTAATGTCCCACAACGAGTAAGTGCTCTATAGTGTTAGCCATGATCCAAGGCCTAGTCCAGGGACAATATGACCTGCTAAGGCTGAACAGCCCTCTGCTGTCAGCCTGGCCATCCCTCTGCTTCTGGCCTGAACAGAGGCTCTGCAGGCCCAATTAGGAAAAACTGGTTCATGTCCATGTGCTCCACAGAAGTCCCCCAGCCATCTGGAGGCTGCCCTGGCTGTGGCAACATCTCACCATCAAACACTGTTATTTATTGTAAGTCTCACCTTGACCAAAAGCCCATGGAGTGGCGCTGCCAACTTTTCTTCTGAAGGGCTCAGATTTTGTTTCCTGTTTCCTGTCATCACCATCAGAGTGGGGAAGAGAGTCCTGGATTTGTATTTGAAAGTCACGGACTCAAACCAGACTTCTTGACTCCCAGATGTTTCTCTTTCCCCCATGAGAGTCTAAACGTCCACAGCAGAAAAGCTCCTCCCAACTCCCACCCCTGCAGGCTTCTCTGCTCCCACCTCCAGGCACAGCCCTCTCCCACCGGACTCACTAGAAATACTGAGCTGCTAAGCTCTCTCCGTTTCTTGCCCCTGCACCTCTCCTCATTCTCAGAACTCCCCATCTACTCTGTGCCTTTGACCAAAGCCTACTCATCCTTCCAGAATAGCCTGGCTCAGGCATCATCTCCTCCTGGAAATCTTTCCTCAGCTGCACTGAAAAGAGGTATGCTCAGGTGAGTGCTCAGGTGAGAACTCAGGTTCTATAGCAAATGACCAAAATGCTATCAATCCAGATGAAAGCAATAAAGAGAATCTCTTTGTTCATGTAATGGAAATGTCGTCATGTAGGGCTTTGGTACAGCTGGGCCTGGAGATCTGTTTATGCTCTTGAGACCCAGTTCTGGTGTTAGGGACTGAGGGCAGAATTAGCCACACCCAATGCACGTGGATTGAGGGGGCCAGGGATGGGTAGTTTCCCAAAGGCAACCTGAGGGGGCAGGAAAAACAAACACTATCAACCCCACTTGGACCTGGAGCAGTGTCCTTGAACCAAGTCCTTCCGCAGCAACCGGCTCAGGCCCGCCCGCTTGCCCCAAGGCCGGGTAGTGATGAGAATTGATGAGAAAGGATGTCCTCACTTCCTCCCATGGCATCAAGCCACAGCTGAGGATCTCCAGCCCCTTGCCCCCACCTCAGCTGAGGGAGTGGGGAAAGGAGGCTGCCCCTGGGGGACTCATGGAGGGGAGGGCAGCTGGCTCGGGTGGACAGGGGTCCCGGGTTCTAGTTCTGACTCCTCCTGCTCAGGTGCTCAGGGCGTACCTGCACCATCTCATGTAATCTTCCCATAGACTTTATGCAGGAGGGTCATTCTCTCCCATCTCTTACAGCCAAGGCAGCCGAGGCTCAGGGAAGAGAAGAGACTGGCCAAAGGTCACAGCAAAGTGGGACCAGGCAGAGCCAAAGTGTCCTAGAGCCCAGTCGCCCCTTGGGGCCGGCTTGACCAACATGTCAATCTTATATTGAGGAACCAGAAACCCAAAGAGGTTGAATTCCCTGCCCCAGGTCACATAGCAGGTTACTGCTCACAGCCCTGGGCAGTCAACTCCTAATTCAGGGCTCACTCCACAAAGCCCCTCCTTTTCCAATGACTTAGTCTCTGTGTCCCTCCATGTCCTCATCCACAAATGGGGAGGGCAACAGGACATACTCAGGAGCTTATTGTGAGACTAAATCAGGGTCTCATCTGCAAGGTGCTAAGCACAGTGGCCGACACATGGTGAATCCTCAGCAAATGAAGGTCATTTGTAAGGTTATAATCTAGGCCTGTGTTTCTCCCTCTGTAATAGGGAAAAAAGAGAGGCTCAAGCAAGCGTGTGTCAATGCTCCAGACAAATGTAACGGTGAAATAGTCACAGAGAGGAAGTCTAGTGTTGCGGTTAAGAACACAGACCCTGGGGCTGGCCAGTTAGCTCAGTTGGTTAGAGCACGGCGTTATAACACCAAGGTCATGGGTTCAGATCCCCAGGCCGGCCAGCTGCCAAAAAAAAAAAAAGAACACAGACCCTGGGGCTGGCCAGTTAGCTCAGTTGGTTAGAGCACGGCGTTATAACACCAAGATCATGGGTTCAGATCCCCAGGCCGGCCAGCTGCCAAAAAAAAAAAAAGAACACAGACCCTGGACCAGCCAGGGTTCCAGTCCCCACTCTGCCATGTACTATATTAGCTGAGCCACCTTGAGCGAATTCTTCAAATTTTCTGTGCCTCAACTTCATCATCTGTACAATGAGGGTAATAATAGTTGCTGCCTCCTTGAGTTGCGAGGATTAAACAAGTTAACCTCTACATGAAGTGCTTTGAACAATACCAGGATGCGGTTAAGGGCCTTGTAAGTGTCAGCTATTATTAAAAATGCTGGTTATTAGCTTTCATTTTTTACAATCAATTATAATAATAAATTGCCAATGCTATTAACCTTCCCAATATAAAATAAAATCACACAGCCAGCAAACATTAGGAATTGATGGCTAATTTCTTTACCTTTCATGGAGAGTTGTCAGTAGATATTATCTAAAGTGGATCAAAAAGAAATAGAAATGTATTTTTTACAATTTAGTTTAGAAAAACAAACAAAAAAACTTGGAGTGTTTGGGAGAATAGAGAAATTTACTTATTAATTTTTAACCATGTGCGTGTGTTCATTCCACGAGAAAAAAGTTTAACAAAAATTCTAAAGACGAATAAGATGATTTCACATAATCGAGTAACAGTTAAAAGAAGGCAGTTGCTGTTTAAGCGCTGCCACGGGAAGGTGTCCTCAACACATTATTTAGTGTAAAAACAGATTGCAGAACAAAAGATTCAATATGATCTAGGTTTTGTAAACGGGAAAAAAAAGATCTGAAGTAGGGTTGGGTGTTCACAAAAATGTCAAGAAGGACACACGCTAAATTATTAACAATGCCAGTCTGCCTCCGGTTAGTAAGGAAGAGGCGATGGGACAGAGCATTCCACACCCCTGCACTGTGTGGAGCGCTTTTGACAACAAACATATGTTCCAGTCGTGCGTCATTTAACGACTGGAATACGTTCTGAGAAATGTGTCATCGGGCAGTCTCATTGTTGTGGGAACATCACAGAGTGTACTTGCCCAAACCTGGGTGGTGTAGCCTGCTACACACTTAAGCTATATGCTATAGCCAGCATCGTGTATGAGGTCCGTCTTTGACCAAAAATGTCATTATATGGCGCATGACTGTATTTATAAAGAAAAAACATGCAAATAAAAAAAATTTGAAGCAAATGTGATGATTTTTATTCTCAGTCGGAAGGACTGTGACCCTAGGGCATGACCCATGCCCTTCCCCTCACTCCTGACCAAGCCTGTGTGGGATCCCACTCATGTCCTCAGATGCAGCAAAGGTCCTGGAAGTGACCTTGATCCAACCCCAGGTGGGCCTTCACATACAGGTGGCATCCGCTCCAAGGATGGGGCCCTTTAAGGCAGGGCTAAAGTTATTCTGGGAAACTTTCTGACCCAGCAAGAAGCCAACTGGCTGCTGCAGCCAAGGAAGCCTTGTGCTTAGCTTGCCCCATGGAAGGTTCTGGAACTGGAAGCAGACAGGCTTAGGCAGGCCCAAGTAAGAGATCACCTGTGGGTGATACTATAAGGGGCATCAGAGAGCCTGCTTTGAGAACATGTGTCCGATCATTAATTCAGTCACCCAGCCAGTGTGTACCAAGCCCCTAACAATAACATCTGAATTCTCATCACTTCCCCAAGTGCTTTGCATCACTGGTTCTCAATCCTCTCATGCCCAACACCTTCTTTTTGTGTTAAAGATGTATAACATCCTCTTTAATATTTCTGAAATGAGCCCCATGGATACTGTAACCTATCTACACACACAATTTTTTTTTAGATATCGCAGTATAATGCCCCAGCTGTAACATAAAGAATGTCCTGTAAAATAAAATCTGTGTTTGTACATGTAAGCTCTCAGCCCAGCTGCTCCGGAAGACATAATGAAGTAGTCAGGGGCTCACAGCCTCTGCAAAGCTACCATGAAGGTGACGGCTACAGATGTACAGGAACGCGGGGTGCCAAGCGGAAACTCCAATGGTGTCGCCATCAGATGCACGTTTCCAAAATTGTGAGCGATCCTTGGCATGTTCTGAATAAAACTAAATATAGACTTCTTTTGTTTCTGTCTTAGTTGTATCCCTGGAAAATTCAGTGCATATTTAAAAGTGTGTAAAAATGCTTTATGTTTACATGTAAAGCAGAGTTAAAGTTCAGACTCATATAAAGATTTCTTTCCTACATGAATGTCCGGGAGGACATGTAAAAGTCATGTGAATTGTGAGAATTTTTCACTGTGCAGAACTGTCCCATTCTTTGCTTATCACCTGCCACCCAATTAAATGCATCCATTTTCAAAACATCCCTTGGGGAAGTGCCACGAAATTAAATGCTTCATTTAATCATCTCGACAACTTGATGTAAGAGGTATTAATATTATCCCCATTTTACAGATGAGGAAACTGAGAGCGTACAGGTAAGGTGGCTGAGCCAGGACTCACACTTGAGGCTGTCTTCAATCCACTCAGTCTTCTACACTACCTTCCCTCCTGTCTATCAGGACTGGCTGGCACTGGGGACCCAAATATGAGAAAGGTATCCCACCTGGGGGATGCTGACACATAGATCCCCTCTCTATACAGCAGGGTGCAGACCTGGACAGAGGAAGGCACGGAGTGCTGGGACATGCGGAAGAGGAATGATCACAGAGCCGCATACCTAGGCCAGGTCTGAAGGTGGATAGCAATGGGAGAATGGCATTCCAGGCAGGGGGAACTGCATGGGTAAAGGCATAGGGGACAGCAGAGCATGATATGCTCAGGGTCGGTGAGAGGCCAGGGTGGTGGTAGGGACATGGGCCTGGACACGTAGACTGTGATGCAATTTTGAAGCATCTGGGAGGCCTGCCTGGCAAAACAGTGTGGCTTGGGTTGGGTAGGCAATGGGGAGCCATGGGAGGCTTTTAGGCAGGGTAGCTACGTGAGGGTGTTGGTTTTAGAACAATCCCTGGCTGTGGGGAGGAGGAGGAACTGGGGAGGGTGNTCTTCTTTAATATTAATGGCTGGAGGAGAAACACATTTGAGCTGAACCGTGATCTGGATTGAGACATTTTGAGTTTGAACACTTTCCCCGACATCTCCACCTGCTGCTCCAACTACCTGGAACATCACTCCCAGTTTTCAGTGTGGCTGGGGCTCCTGTGAAATGTCCCCTGTTGTGACAGCCTGCACTGACCACCCTGTATAAAGTAGCCACCTCCTTTGTTATCTCCTGTCTGAGCTCTCTGCTTGTTCCTGTTGTAACACTCATCACTATGAATAACTAGTACTATTCTTGACCCGCTAGTCTTCTGTTCCCTGTAAGAGAGCCGGGATTCCTCCCTATTTTGAGTCACTTCTGTATCCCCAGGGCCTAGCACTGTGCCTGGCACACAGTAGGTACTTGGAAACATTTGTCAAATGAATAAATGAGATATGGGAGGGCCATCGGGGAGAAACGCCTAGCAAGCACTCAAAAATGCCCCTGCTGACTGAAAGCCACCATTTGGGTCTCTCTCCTTTGATGTCAGCCCTGCTGGTCCTCTTTAAAGTCTCAGAAAGGGACATCAGCAGCTCCCTCTTAGCCACCTCTCTAGGAAGGGGTGTTTCAGGCTCCTAGTGGAAGCCTGGGGTAGAGATTGGGAGGGTCTCTGTGGGCTTCCCCCCCATTTGCTATAAGAGGACACTGGAGGGTGGTCCCTTCATCCCTGCTGTGTGTGTGTGTGTGTGTGTGTGTGTGTGTGTGTGTGTGTGAGAGTGGGGGCTCTTAGGGGTGGGAAGATGGAAGGAGGAGGGAGCCCGAGCCCGAGTCCTTCCTGGAAGCCAGAGGCAGGATGCCAGACACATGTTTCCCAAGCAATCCCCAGGCCCGGGGGAGGGAGCTCCAGACCTGAGCTCAGCAGGTCCTAGAAGCACCCACCTACTGTCTCCACACTGCTTTTCAAGGGGTCCTGCAGGCCCGGCCAGCACCCTCTTTCCCCTCTCCACAGGGTTCCACAAGTGACTGACTGGACTTAATAATAGAAGTTAAACATCTTAAGCTGTGGCTTCCACTCTCTCCCTTAATTCCCACACTGGCCCTGGGAGATGGGCATTGCCATCATTCCTATTTCACAGATGGGGAAACTGAGGCTGAGGGAGGCTATGGCTCCCCCAGGGACACAGAGTTAGTCAGAGGCAGATCTCATACTCTTAGCCACACCACACACACACAGTCATCTGCACCCCAGTCCCACACCTGGGCACTCCACACCTGGGTACCCCACACCTGGGCACCCCAAGCTGGCAGAGGGAACAAGTCAGGTGGGGGCCCTTGAGTCCTGAGCAGTCCCGCTGCCCTGGAGACTCTGAGAGCCTCGCTCCCACTACTGCAACACTCACAGAGGGTCTGCCTTTTTTATCTCTATCTCCTAGGACAGGAAACATGGCCAGGAGAGAGATAAGGAGAAAAGAAAGGAGGGGACAGGCCACCCCACACATGGGCAGAAGAATAGAAGGAAATAGCCAGAGAGGCAAGTGTCTGAGTCCGGGTGGGGGTTGTGGGCTGGGGAGTGAAGGGTGGGGGATGGGAGGGAGGTGGGGTCGGGAGGCTGTGGTCTATAATTAACCCTATCTCCAGGACCCCCAGGAGAGGGTCAGAAGGGACTGAGGCCAGAGGGTCTGATCTGTGTGGCTGGAGGTAGGAGGCACTTGTCATTAGTGTCTGTGTGGGATTCAGATCAAAGGGCAGAACAGAGGATAATGGCGTGACCCAGGGCCCTCCCCTGTGCCTCCTGCTCTGAGTCTGTAGTTGGCCAAGCAGGTCATGCAGTAAGCCCCGCCCCCACTGTCCATCCACCCCCACCCATTCAATCAGTCATCCCTGCACTCGGCCCTTCACCCCACCGGCTTGATCGTCTACGCAGCCGCTCGCCCTGCCTCTGAGCCCGCCGTGCTGCCCCTGCTGTCCCAGTGCTCCTCCCCGCCTCTTCCCCAGCTTACTCGTACTTCAGGTCCCAGCTCTGCACAACCTGCTCCAGGAAGCCCGCTCGGAACCCCCACACCCTGCATAAGGAGCATAGTCCAAGGACTCCCACAGCCCTGCTCCTCCCTTTTCAAGACACTGATCACAGTGACAGTTGCACATGTGCATGCATCTCCACAGCTCTCGGGGAAGCCGACCCACTGCAGCACCTAGGACAGTGCCTGGCATAGAGCAGGGGTCAGGAACTTCATCCGGAATCTTCCTTTTCACGTCTGTCTCCTCTCTCCTCCCTCCCTCTCTTTTCTCTTTCAAGGCTTCCTGAACACCCACCTGGTCCAGGTCTGATGTCGGCCACTGCCCTCGAGGACGGCAGAGCCTAGCGGGGGAGTAGCAAGGATGAGAGGAGGGGCCTCTCCACAGATCACAGGACGAAAGGTGCAAAGAGATCAACCTGCAGGGGGAGGACAAGGAGGTGATAAGGGTGGACGTCAGGGAGGAGGTGGCCCTTGAGCGGTGGGTGGCAGTGGCTGAGAGGTGGGCTCAGGGGGCAGGAAGGAGCAGGGCGGCTGTAGGGAGCGGGATGTGTATGGAGGGGGCGTCCCTGAAGCCGAGGGGCAGAAGGAGAGCGGTGACACAGTATCAGCATCGAAGTGGGGCAGAGGAAGGGGTGGGATACAGAAGGGTGGATGGAGGGAAACGGATAGCCGAGGAACATTCTATAATTATGTAGTAGCAATGTGTCTTCTAAGTACCTCTGGTCTAACTTTCAACTTGACTTACATCGCATTCGATCACTGAAGGAGTACACTCTGCCTCCCCTGAGAAGAAACACTATAAGCCATAGTTACAATGCTACAGTTGACCAGTAAAAGGTAGATGATGACAATTAAAAAAGGAAGAAAAAGAGAGAGAAATGCCAGAGAGATGAGGCAGAGAGAGCCACAAGATAACACGACAGAGAAACAGAGAATGAAACATCTGAGATCCTGCCACATGCCCAGGGTGCGTGTTGGGGAGGCCAGAGGATGGTCCTGGGGGCTGGCTAGGGCATGTCCTGCCTTTGAGAGGGTGGACAGACTCTGGGGGAGGGGGCGCTGGCTCCTAATCTCCTCAAGAGACATGGTCAAGGTCATAGGCCTTAATGGAGCCAATGACTCACAGCTGGAGGCCGCTGCTCGTGTGCATGTGTGTGTCTGTGTGTCTGTGTGTCTCTGTGTGTGTGTGCCTGTGTGTGCAGTGGGGTCCATTCAAGGAGCTCCCCAGAGACAACTTT
>NW_007727187.1:175074-178267 GCF_000696425.1 Galeopterus variegatus
GAACTGGTCCACGGCCCAGCATGGGATCTGCCATGAGGTGGGACCCAGGATGACTAAGAGGCCCTTGGGATCGGGCAGGAGTGAATGAGCCAGAAGGGCTATGGGTATTCCTGTCCTCAGAGCATGAGGTCCAAGCCTGGCCTTTCTAGGCCTAGATCTTAGCAAACCCCAGGCAGTGCTCAGGCTCAAAGTCCAGGGAGAGCAGACTTCTCATCCACCCTCTGGGAGGATTTAATTAATTACTAAAATTAAAAGAGCTACCATTTACTGACCACTCACTTTGTGCCAGTCAGGGAGATACATACTTTATACAGAATACTGTGTTTGTCCCCCAAACTACTGTCAGAGGTAGGCGTGAGTATCACCCCCTGTATCAGTTATCTATCTCTGTGTAACAAATTAGCAAACCTTAGTGGCTTAAGACAAGACAGCACACATTTGTTGTCTCATAGCTTCTATGGGTCAGGAACCTGGGCATGACTGAGCTGGGCCCTCTGCTGCGGTCTCTCATAAGGCTGCAGTCAAGCCAGCTGCCAGAGCTGCAGTCTCATCTGAAGGCTGGACTGGGAAAGGATCCACTTCCTGGCTTACTCAGTGATTGTTGGCAGAATTCAGTTCCCTGTGGGCTGTGGCCAGAGGCTGCACTTGGCTCCTTACCATGTGGGCCTCTCCCACATGGACATTTGCTACATCAAAGTCTACAAGCTCAGAAGGCAGTACAGAGACTCTGCTTACAAGATGGAGCTCTCAGTTTTTTGTAACATAATCAGTTACAAAGTGGCATCCCTCAACGTTGTCTTACTCTATTGGTTAGAAGTAAGTTACTGGGCAGGGAGGATTACAAAAGTCCATGAGCACCAGGAGGCAGGATCACTGGCACCATCTTAGAGGCTGTCTGCCCACCTGCATTTGATAGATGCAGAAAGAGAACCATGAGAATTTAATCATTCAAGGTCACAGCTAGTAAGCAGCAGGGCCATGATTTGGGGACTTCGGTCTGTCGGACTTCCGATCAGTAGTGACGTTGAGCCCAGGCTCTGGTAATAGATTGGCTCCACCCCTTGCTAGTGGTTGACCTTGGGCAAGTTAGTTACCACTTAAAGCCTCAGTTTCTTCTTCTGTAGAATGGGGATCACAACAGTAATGATGCTAGAAAATCTCACATAGCACTTGCTGCATGACAGGTAGTCTTCATGCAAGTCTTTTCATGAATTAACTCACTTTGTTCTTACAAGTGGCATGAGCCCTCCTATTCTGCCCATATTAAATCATATCCCATCATTTCCTTTTGTAACCATCTAGCAGTTTCCCTTCCCACTAGACATGAAAGCCAAAGCCTTCTCCATGGCCTCAAAGGGCTTGCAGGCCCATCTCCCTTCTCAATCCTCTCCAGCCACCCTGGCTTCTGGCTCTTTCTCAAACACCCCAAGCACATACCACTTCTCCTCCTGGGGCTCTTGCATGCCCAGGTCCCCTTCCTGTGGATGTGGCTCCCTTCCTTGAGTCATGAAGTCTCTGCTCCAGTCATCTCTTAAAGAGGCCCTCCTGGACCACCTCTTTTTAATAATAGCATCTCCCCTCCCATTTTCTTTTTCCCCCTCTCATGTTCCATCCCCTTACCCTGCTCTTCTTTTCATCACAGCACCAGATGTTACATTATATAGCTTTGGTTTGTTTATTTATTCTCTGTCTCCCTCAACAGACTGTAAACTCCACAAGGGCAGGGACTTTGTTTTGTTCACCAGCATGTCACTGATACCCAGAATAGTTCCTGGCCAACCTAAAGGCACTCAATAAACATTTGCTGAATGAATGAATGAAAAAATGAATGAAAGTTATTGGTCGCTGAGGGGCAGAGTCATGGAAGGCTTCTCTGACCTTCTATTCAGCCTGGCTTCCCTTTCCCCCTACTCCTCACCTTCTCCCTCTTAGAGATCAGGGTGAGAAGGAATTCTCTAGGAATAGCTGGAAAGAAGCTCCCTGTTGTTGCTCAGAGCAGGGATGTAGCCTGGTCCTGAAGGGCAGAAACTGCTCTGGCCCCTTCCACACAGCAGCCCTGGCCACCACTAGCTGCTATGCTTAGGGCCTTACCAAGAGCCTGGTCCATCCCACCAGCCTCCTCCACCCCAAGAAGCAGCTAATTTCCTTGCTGCCAAGAGGCCCCACTCAGCTGTGACCATTCTAGGCTGAGATGCCACCTGGCAGGCAAAACCGGAAGGCCAGGAACAGGAGGATACCACCACCAGCTGGGCCCCCAGGCTTTGCCCAGCAATCCAGTCAGGAACCAGGAGCCGAGAGCACACTCCCTGTCCTCGGAGGGTACTATCCCTATATCCAACTAGCAGCGACTCCTCCCTGGGTTAGGACTTTTGTCCACAAAGTAATAACATCTACTACACGGTCTTTTAATTTTGTTTAAACAATTCAGTCAGAGTAAAGACTTCAATTTCCATTGCAGAGATGGAGTGCAATAATTAAAAAAACACAAATGTGAACATGATTGCAAACAGAGATGCTAATGCTCATGTTTGTTGAGCTATTGCTACCAGGTGTTATGAGCTGAAGTGTGTCCACCAAAAATTCACTCTGAAGTCCTAACCTCCAGTATCTCAGAATGTGACTGTACTTGGAGATAGGGTCTATAAAGAGGTAATTAAGTTAAAATTAGGTCATTACGGTGTGCTAATGACCTAACCCAATATGACTGGTTCCTTATCAGAAGAGGAGATTTGGACACAGCCATGTATGGATGGAAGATCATGTGAAGACACAGGGAAGAGGACTCCGTCTGCAAGCCAAGGAAGGAAGAAACCGACGCTGCCGACACCTTGATCTCAGACTTCTAAACTCCAGAATTGAAAGAAAGGAAATTTTTCTTGTTTAAGCCACCCAGTCTATGGTACTTTGTTATAGCAGCCCTAGCAAACTAACACACCAGGTGTGAAGCTTGGGCATGTGTGCAGTTCTGGTCATGGGATGCGAGGGTAGGTCTGACGGAGTGTATCCAGAAGGATTTTCCTCTTCTCTCAAAAAGGAGCAGCAGGAGGAAGAGGCCCACTCTCTTAAGGCCTGTGCGCATTGTTGTTTGAGCGTGTTGTGCCTGCAGCCACTTTGCCACTTTGCCACCACGAGGCAAGCAAGATGGATAAACAAAAAGACGGAGGGAACCTTGGTTCTTTTTTTTTTTTTTTTT